>NC_056751.1:825694100-825856600 GCF_019279795.1 Protopterus annectens
CCAAAACCCTGTAATCAAAGGTCAGTCAATAAATAAGTGAATGAATACATAAATAAAATGACTTCTCCTTGTATGGCGAATTTGCAAGTATCTACAAAACTTTAAAAAGGTGCTTCTTCATTCAGCTATTCCCCCACGAGTGGGAAAAAGCCAAGCAATCAGGCACTCTACTGGCTGAACCACCACGTCTGGATGAAGTAAATCAGCCTGCAGCCACACCAATAACAGAGAGAGAGAAAGAGAGAGAGTCTGTTATCCCTCCCATGCCTTTCAAACTTCAGGCCACTCATTGTCCTGCCCATTCATTTCCTAACCAGGAAAGAGCTAAATACACTCATTGTCCTGCCCATTCATTTCCTAACCAGGAAAGAGCTAAATTTGGTGCAGCTATCACAGTGTTTTTGTTACGCACTCCATTCCCCTGCACAAGATAATAATCTCACTAGAAGCTAGCATGAGAAAAGCAGTGTCAGGGCACATCACTCACTTGTCCACAGCTCCAACCCTCCTGAAGGCAGATGCCTCCATCCATCTCAAGTGTCCACCAAGATTCTAGGCAATGTGTGAATCTGCAGGCACATGCCCACAGCCCTCCTTCCCTGGGAGAAGCAATCGTGCTTCACCTTATAGGTCAGTACCGTACCTTTGCCCTTGTGAGCCATTTTAAAGCCAAGTCTGGTATCCCTTGTGAGACTCAAACCCTGCACCTTGTGTTTCTATCATCCACTACCTCTCCAGCCAGATGATCTTTCACTCGGATCACTTAAATCAAGGTCAGCTGAGCTGTAGTCAAGAATTCACTTGTCAACATCAAAAAGCTGGAAAGTCTCTCTTACCTAACTGACTACTGCAGGCATCTGAAGAACCAGGCAAATAAATAATAAAGACACAAGGTGTGGAACAGCAGCTCAGACTTCATTCATAAACAAAAATTACACAAGATGGAAAGTCTTCTAAAAACAAAGACATTAATTTATTATTTTTTAGGGAACAAGTGCTGTGAAATGGCCATGCCTGTCACCTTAAAGCTAACAATAACATACCAGTTTTGCAATAGTGAGGTTCTATCCCAGTTTACCAAATATTTCTGGTGTCAGAGTCTCTTCAACACGTGCATACTGGCACCACTAGAAGCAAGGGCTCACTTTTAAATCTCACAGTCCTGAAGTAATCATGTGCCAAAGAACGCCTGTCTTCTAGCATCACAACCAGTGCCAACAACCCTGTGACCAAGCTCAGATGTCTGAAGCACATGAATTACTAAAGCATAGACTGTAAGCAGAGAGTGATCTTTGAAAGCAGCAATTTCCAATAAGCAATCAGGGACATTACGACAGAAAGCAATACAATTTCCAATCCACACAGATAAGGTTAGTTACTTTAGCCAGTGCAAGACCTTCTTTCACCAAAGCAAACTCTTCAGGTAAAAACTAACATGATGATGGACATATGGGGTTTAAAAGTCTCTACCTCATCTGGATTTGTTTCTTGGAAAGAAAACAGATACCCAAAAGAACTCATTTAAGGATACTTCAGATACTACTTTTAAAAGAAAATGTGTATTAGTTCTGCAGGACACCAACAGCGTACCTACAGATAAGGCTCTGTAGCTAACAGATTGCTTAGGTTAGAGGTGATGGATACCCGGAAACATATCAGATGAATTTCAGAGTCATTGAATCTATTTCTATGAGGGTTGGCAAGTCTGTAAGTTTAAGACCTAAGGAAAAAAGAAGTTATGTATTCACCATAACATTCCATGTGAGTTGTTTATCTCGCCTTCATTCTTACAGATGGGTTCGGCTCTGAGTTGGCCAACTACAAAGCTCGAGGTCTTCAGACAGCTTGAGACCAAGTACCTATCCCATGATGCACCTTGATTTCCTCAGATCTTGTTTGCTGCCTCTAATAATACCATATGCCATTCTGTCACTTTTTTTAGGTAAAAACCGTAGAAGTCAAAGCAACCATGATAAAGCTAGAATCTTGGTCCTCGAAAAAACCTGGAGGGGGCAGGAGGGTGGGAAGTAAAAATGAAGGTGAGATAACAACTCACATGGAACATTATGGTGAGTACATAACCTTTTTTATGTGAAGTTGTTCTATCTTGCCATTCATTCTTACAGATGGGTAGCATCCCAAGCACCCTCTTTCTCGGGTGGTTCACAGAAGTATGTTTCTCAGGACAGTAGAACCAAAGGAGGCCCTGTCCCTGGAGGCCCTACTGACTTTGTAATGAGTGATAAAGGTATGAGGCTTTGACCAAGTGGCTGCTGCACAAATATTGTCTATAGGTAGCCTAGCTGAAAATGCAGAAGGTGTGGACACAGCTCTGGTAGAATGAGCCTTAAGTTTGTGTTGTAAAGGTAAACTGGCAGCTGAATAAGTGAAAGTGATGCAATCAGATAACCATTTTGATAGGGTTGTTTTTGCCACAGGCATACATTTTCTAGAATCTGAAAAGGAAACAAAAAGTTGTTCGGATCTTCTGAATTCTTTGGTTCTATCTAGGTAAAATCTGAGCTGTCTGTGAACATCAAGTTTGTGCAGCATATACTCTAAATTGTTGGTGTGTTTAGGGAAAAGCACTGGTAAATCTATAATTTGGTTAAGGTTAGCTTCAGTACAAACTTTAGGTAAGAATGAAGGATTTGTTCGCAGTGAAACTCTGTCAGCATGAAAAACCAAATATGGAGGTTTTATGGACAAGGCTTGTAGTTCTGACACACTTCGAGCAGACGTGATGGCTACTAAAAAGATAGTCTTCCAAGACAAAAATTTCAAATTGCATGAAGAAACTGTCTCAAAAGGTGGGAGAATAATGCATGAGAGCATAACATTTAGGTTCCAGGGGGTATAAGGGGATTTAACTGGTGGTCTAAGGTGGAAAGTCCCTTTGAGAAAGGCTTTGGATAGCTTGTGTGTCATTATGTTAAATCCTTCAGCACCAAGATGAAAATTAGTGATGGCAGCAAGCTGTACATGAATTGTCACTGCCGCTGCTCTTTTGTTGAAAAGCATAGTCAAAAATTCTAATATAGAGGAAATAGAGGCTTGGGAAAGGGTCAATGTTATTCTGAGAAGCCCATATGGAAAATCTCTTCCATTTGCTAAGGTACAACTTTCTAGTACAGGATTTATGAGAAGATATTAAGATATGTTGCGTTTCATTTGAGAAGTTATGGAACCTGCCTATGTTGGGAATTGGAGCAGCCAGGCTGTCAATTTTAGGTACTGAAGGGAGGGATGAAGAGCCCCCAACGAATGCATCAGAAGGTCCGGAACTGGGCCCAGAATCCAAGGCTCTTACAACAGATGAGGTCGAAGGAAGGGGAGCCAAATCTGACGAGGCCAATGAGGGGCTATTAGAATGATGGTCCTTCCCAGGGCTTTGACTTTCTGTAATACTTTGTGGTATCAGGAGACTTGGTGAGAATGCATAAAGGAGACCTGGAGGCCAATCGTGTACGAGTGCATCCCTTGGTGAATCTCCCAGAGGGAGAATCAGGGCAAAGTAGCTTCTGCATTTTGTGTTCATGGGGGATGCAAAAAGATCACAGCAAGGCTGGTCCCATTTGTGGAATATTCTTTCCGCTATTTCTTTTTTGAGGGACCACTCGTGAGGCAACAAAATTGCCCTGTTCAGTTTGTCTGTAATCACGCTGGATTTCCCCGGGATGTGCATTGCTAACAGAAAGCGCTGGGTGGATGTAGTCCACTGCCATACTCTTAGGACCTCTCAACAAAGGGGACAGGACCTGGTTCCTCCTTGTTTATTTAAGTAACAGATCACTGACATGTCCGTCTGAATCGCAATTGTCCCCAGAGGGACAGAGTCCTGAAAATATTACAACGCCAAGAGTACCGCTCTCATCTCCAGGACACTGATATGCAGATGTGTCTCTTGTTCGGTCCAAGTGCCTTGGGATGTTCTTCTCTGAAAATGCCCCCCCTCCTGATCAGGGAATCATCCAAGGTCACTGTGGCCGATGGTGAGGGTAGGATAAAAGGACGCCCTATCGTTACTTGGAGAGAGGTCAACCACCACCAAAGATCCTTTTTGCATGTGTTTGTTAGAATAATGAGATGTGACATTGGGAGCTCTTGATAAGACCATTGCGTGAACAGAAGCCATTGTAAAATCCCCATGTGCATACGACCCAACAGAATTGCTATTATTGCAGCTACCATCATCCCCAACAACTTCAGCACTTCTGAGGCTGGCACCTCATCTCTGGACATGACACTCTGAATTTGCTGATGAAGTACTGATATCTTTTCTGATGGAAGTTTTAAAGTGGTGGTGGTGGTGATGTCCAATTCTGCTCTGATATAAACGATATGTTGTGATGGCGACAAAGCAGATTTTTCTGAGTTTATGGTAATGCCCAGTTGATTGCAAAGAGTAAGTGTGGTGTCCCTGGCTTGTATTAGCTGATGCCTGGTGGTGGCAGTGAGGAGCCAATCGTCTAAGTACGGAAACACCTGAAATCCCAAAAGCCTCAGGTGAGCCGCAACCACTGCCATACATTTGGTGAACACTTTGGGGGCTGTAGTGAGACCAAAGGGCAGGGCTCGAAACTGGTAATGATTGGCTCCCAGTCAGAAGCGCAGATGATCCCTGGATGGTCTGGCCATTTTTATGTGGCAGTACGCATCCTAGAGATCTATCGAGCACATCCAATTGTCTTTCTCTAAGAAGGGAAATATCAACTGTAGCGTGACCATCCAGAACTTCTCCTTCTTGACAGATCTGTTTAGTCTGCTGAGGTTCAAAATAGGTCTCCAGTTCCCTGTCTTTTTTGGAACTAAAAAGAATCTTGAGTAAGTTCCGGATCCTATCCAGTCTGCTGGGACTGGATGGAAGACTCTCTGTCTTAGCAACGTTTGGACCTCTACTGTTGCTTGTTCCCTGTAACTGGGTGGAACGTCTGGGATTTTTGTTTTCAACGGGGGGGAGGGGGTGAAGGGAATAAAATATCCTCTGGAAACCATGTTTTTTACCCAGTTGTCATTTATTTTTAGCCAGGTGTCTGGATACAATGATAAGCGACCCCTAACTGCTTCCAGAGTAGGACAGTTGGGCCTCCTTTCATGAGCGCTGGTAGGGTTTCCCAAAGAACTGGTCTCTGTCACCCTGGTTTTGTGGACCCCCTCTGCCACGAGGGCTACATCTTCCATTATTGCCCCCTCCTCTACCCCTGGAGTGGGGTTCTCCACGTGTCTCCAGAAAGGCTCCTTGGGCTTTTCTGAACCACATCTTTCCTCCCTTTTGACCCTTGAGGTAGGGTCTAGTAGGGGTGGAAAAATGGACTCGACGGCAGAGTCTTTCCTTCCTGCTCACACCCAGTCAAAGTTTCCTTAACTTCCGAAAACAGACGAGCCATCAAAAGGGGTGCTGACACAGGATGACTTAAAGGGGCTCCTCAAAGGAACATAAGCGCATCCAGAGGCATTTCCTGAGAGCAATTCCTGTACCCGCTGCCTTACTCATTCCATCAGCTGCATATGAGATCAGACGCATAGACGAGTTCACTATGGAATTTAGGGCAGCAGGCTGGGACACAACCTTGTCTGAAGCTCCCTCAGCAACCATATCCTGTAGAGCATCTCCAAGCTCTTTTAGGAGGTCTCTTTGCAGTCTTGTGAAATGTGTAAGGTAGTTCAGTGAATGCATGGCAAAAGTCGCTGAACTATACATGTGCTTCCTGTACCTATCCATGATAACAGAGTCTCTGTTAGGAGGATGGATAGAGGAAGAAGTTTCTGATATCTCCTTTTTGGTGGCTGCCGCCGCCACCACCATGGCATCAACAGGCACTCCCTTAGTGAGAAAGGTCTTATGAGGGGCAGAAATAACTTTAGTGGGCCTCCTAGGTACAGGCTCCATGGTGTCCAGAGACTCCCACGCCCTTTGTGAGACCAACTCCATAAGCTCATCAAAGAGCGGAGGACACCCAAGAGGTAGAAGGCTGAAACCCGAAAGCTTTCAGGAGGACCGACTCATCTTCAGTAGGGTTGGTGGGCTTCCAGTCACCCCTCTGTTTAAGGATTTCCAATATATCTGCAAATTAGATATCTTCAGAGGGGTACTGTGGGGACCCTTCTGATTCATCTAAGTCAGTGTCAGATGTGAGAGGCTCCTGCGGGGAGTCTAGATGCTTCTTCTTGCAAATTCTCTTCCTGGGAACCTCATCAGTGGAAGCTTCTGGTGAGGTCTCTGAAGAGCAGGGACCACCCAGTGGGGCTTCCCGAGGTTCAGGGTTTCTACACTTCAAAGGGATCTGTGAGGCAAAAGTAGACACAGGCACTTTTGGGGAAGAGGTGGTTGGTCGTTAATTTGTGGATGTCCTGGGACTGATACTCTCCTCATGGCCTCAAAAGCACCTCTGCTCCGGCAAGAAGGAACCGCTGGATCTGAAGAAACAGATTGATTCCCTCGGCACTGGAACAGTGGGCTCCGATCCAGAGGTAGGAGCAGAGCTCATCCGAGCCGAAGCCCCAAGAGGTAAAGTCGGAACCCATAGGTCAGTCAGACTATCCTCCCTGGACCCAACTGGCGAATGTCAGCTCCTAGACTCCTCGATGGGCACCAAGGAAGTCTGAGTAATCGGAACCAATGGCACTGGAGCAGGTGTCGGTTCTGAAGGCTCCACAATCATAAGGTCCAACTCCTCTGGCTCCGATGGACCGGTATGGCTCGGAGGAGGAAAAGAAGTAGATGGACGAACAGTTTTCGATTCCGAAATCTCTTGGGTCGGAACCAATAAAAATTTTGCAAACGCCGGTACCTGTAACCACTTCTGCACCACACGATCCACATCCAAATCGGATAGGCTTATCAAGGACCGAGATGAATGGCTAGAGGGTGGTACCGACTGCAGGACTGGTGACTTCAATACTGGGGAGACCAGTTCCAGGACTGGGGATCGGCTCCGAAAAGATAAGATGCTCGGCTCTGAAGGCTGTGCAGCTGACATCGAAGGTTTTTTTGATTTTGTCAAATCCGATGATGAAGCCTTAGAGGACTTGGAAGATTTGGGAGACTGACTAGCTTTATCATGGTCACCCAAAGCTTCTTGAAAGGATGATTGTAATAGTCCTCTGTCAATTAACTTTCTTTTCCTTTCAAGAAGTACATGGCTACTAAAGGATTGGCAGATGGAGCAACTCTTTTGCAAGTGCAAAGCATCCAAACAATAAACACAATTAAGATGACCATCAGTTACAGACATCTTTTGTCCACACTTTGGACATTTTTAAACCCAGACTTGGGTTGTTTCTCCTTATCCTGGTCAGCCATGAAAAATAATTAAATGCACACAAGCAACCTTGTATTATCAAAAAATACACACAGACGCACACACACACACACACGCGCACGAACACACACACACACACACACACACACACACACACACACACATGTTCAACAACTTGAAACAACACTATAGAATTCAAATAGCAAGCAGCCCTTAAAAAAGCAAATGGGCTCTGTACAGTTAAATATAAACCAACTATAAATGTATAAACACACACTAAAGCCTATAAATGTTTGCTAAAACACACTTCTAAACTATTAAATGTACTCTAATATATATATACATATATATATATATATATATATATATATATATATATATATATATATATATATATATATAAAGGCACACCAAAGAAAGGAAAGGGAGATTCTAAAGGCCTATATAAATGACGACCAGAGGACTATAAGGAACTATCACAATTAATCTAACACTAGTTTAACAAGATATTAAAAGTTATAAAGTTATAAAGTTGAAAAGAGAAATTTTTTCTAGAAAAAATGATTATACTGGCCGAAGCTGTGAGGAAACCTCCGATCTGTTGCAGCAGCAAACTAGATCCAAGATAACTCAAGGTGCATCATGGTATAGGGACTTGGCCTCCAGCTGTCTGAAGACCTCGAGCTTTGTAGTTGGCCGGCTCCAAACCCATCTGTAAGAATGAACGGTGAGATAGAACAACTTCACATACAAGGGTTCTTCAGATGAGAATGATGCAGATCTACTTCAAGGAGCTGCATAATTAACTAGTAAGGAACGGGGGGGGGGGGCACAATTCTATCTACATCAGGGTTATGATGTGGATAAATACCAGAAGGATGAACCCTGACCATGTAATAACAGATTCAATTAAATGGGTGTCAAAGATAAGTCACCTGCAAAGTAATGGGTTTGAGGTGTCATCACACACCTCCTTGTGTTAACAGCTTAGGCCATGGCTATAATTTGGCTCCTAGAAAACAACAAAGTTTAAAGACTTCTCATTTTCTCTTTGTCAATGATTTAAAACTCTAAAGCTCATCAGATGAGGAACTGAAAGTACAACTGCAAGTTGTCAAAACGTTTTCAGATGATATAAGAATGTCATTTGGTCTTGATAAATGTGTAAAAGCAACCTTTAAAGCAGGAAAACTGCAGCACCAGGAAAACATCAGTTTGGGACAAGAATGTGATATAAAAGAACTTGAGCAAGAGGGAGTATATAAATATTTGGAACTGATGAAGGATCAACAATAAAACATGAACAAATGCGAATAAAACTTGGTGAGGAATACTTTAGAACTAGACAAATTAATCCTAAAAACAGAGTTGACATCTGGGAATAAAATTCAAGTTATAAACCAATTTGCTCTTCCTGTCCTAACTTACAGTTTTGGAGTGATTGACTATCCCCAAAATGTGTTGGACAGATTAGATAGGAAAACAAGAAGGAGGCTTCATGCTCATCAAATGATTTATAAAAATCAGTACGTATCAAGACTAAATATTCCCTATTCTGAAGGAGGTGTGGGCCTCCTCAAACTTGCTTACATGTATAGATCTGCAATAGTGGGACTGTATACATATCTGCTGACCTCACAAAATCCAAATGTAGTGAACATTTTGAAACATGAGGAAAATAAGTCTAAGATGAGTTCCCTGCTTAGTTTAGCAGAAGCATACTGGCATCAAGTGGGAATGGAAATCAAACCAGAAGTAGATAAAAATCAGACAGCAACTGAATGCACCAAAAAACAAAAGAAAGAATACAAGGTGAAGGATCAGATGAGAAATAAAACTCTTGGGAGAACCTCATGTTGATCAGATCGAACACAGGAATGGTTAAGGAGAGGTGAATTTAAACCAAAAGATGAAAGGCTAATATTGGCAGCCCAAGATGTTGGACTACACACACGGTTTACAAAGTCATTTGAACATGTGGGAGAAAGACAAATGTTGCTTTTGCAAAACAGAACTGGAAACAGTTGCTGACTGCGATATACTAATGGTTGAAGGACTGTAAACTGAAAGGCATATCAATGTGGCAAGACTGTTGCATTGGGGATTGTGCAAACATTATAATATTGAAGTAGATGAAAAACACTGGAAACATGAGCCACAAAGCATTATAGAAAATGATGAAGTTTATATCACAAGGGATCACCCATTACCAACAGTTCAAAAATTATACGCAAGAAAACCAGATATAGTAGTTCATGAAAAGAAGACAAAAGTAGCATTGATCATTGAAATACACCCAGTGATTACAGTGTCTTACGTACAAAGAGACACAAAGTCATAAAATACCAGGATGTGCAGGCAGAAACGAATGCAATGTGGAAGAAGGCTGTCCAGACAGTTCCAACAGTGGAAAGAGCAATGGGTCTTACAAAAAAAGAATTTATAATCATACTTAGATATGTTACCAATACATGTAACTCCATACGAACTGCAGAAGTAGTCATTACTGGGGCACATTGTGGGTGTTCCAAAGAGCACTTCTGGCTAACATCCAAGACTGAAACAATACTAATTTCATGAACTTTAATCATACTTTGACTTAGGGATGGGGTTAATTCCAGTCATGGTATTAGAAACCCAAAAAACTTGGGCAAATTAAAAAAGAAATAACCTGTGACAAGTCCAGCTGCAGAAAGAAAAAACACATAATGAAACTGATGGAAATCATTCAACACTCCAGAGCATTTTGACAAGCTTCAACACACACAGTGTAACATTTAAATGTTCCTCAAGATGCTCTGAAATGGCACCAATACCATGGAGGTGGCTAGCAGCCTTCCTGACATCTTTACTCGTGCTAATCACTAGTATAATAAGCACTGGAATGAGAGCGTCTTGCACTCACTGGGCTCTGCACTACAGATACCTTACTCAAAACTAAACCTACAACAACTACAAAGCCCATTCCCTGCCATATCCCTCGCACTAATTACTAGTGTAATAAAAGCACAGGAATGAGAGCATATTGCGCTCAATGGACTCTGCACTACAAATATCTTACTCAAAACTAATGTACATTGTTAATACCTACAATTTTTATTGCATGTACCTTAGATTAACTAAGCTGCTGTAAGTGAGCACTCCGGTAGGGACGTCTGTAAATAGATACTTCTACCTCCCTCTAACTAGATTTTTCCCCTCTCCCATATTTCCTTAACAATTAACCCTCATCTCTTGAACGTTCTCTTTAGTATTAGTGTGCCAGAGCAACCCACTATGAGACTATAACTGAACAGACAACATTTCGTCTCTCTAGTTTCTAGTCCAGTTAATCCTAGGGCCGCTCTGACTGCATTTCACTCTATTTAGTCTAGTATTTATTATCTGGTCTGTCCTGGCTTTGAGCACACAGACGTTTCCCTGCTTCTGATTTCACGGATGTGCAAACCCTTACTTTTTTATTTTTTCCAACTCTTGACAACCAGACTACACCTTCTTTTTCTAGGCTGAATTATACCATACTTACCTCCCCTGCTGAAAGATGGACTGATTGCTTTTCTCTTGCTCCTCTTGAGGACTGGCTCAACCTGCTCCATTCGCCCTTGCTACACGCAGGCTCACTCCACTCCCTTACCCTACCCCCATTCCCACCCACCCACACTCTACACTTATACTCTATCCCCTCTAACCACACCTTCCTGCCACTCCCCATTTCCTCTCACATCCTCCTATCAGCTCATACTTTGTCACATAAGAACTCCTCCTTCCTCACCTATAAACTAACTTAACCCTGCCTCTATACTCTCTACCTTTTTATTTTTTCCTTACACTCCTTTCTTCTTTTATTTTTATTTACCCTTTTCCATCTCTGTTAAACTACTCTTCAAACAAAATCAATAACTGCTTTTATCCATTTACACAAAATGCTTCCTCTCTCTACCTCGTACCACAACTCCCTAACTTTTACAAATCCTACCCTACATTTACTAGTCTCAAACATCTCTCAAAAACTCATACATTCCTTCTTGCTTCTACTTTACTTTACCACAACGATATCTATCTAGTTAAAACTTCTCACTCCAACTTCACTATCTCCCAAAATAAAGTCAAAATATCTCTTTCCAAATGAAAAACTCCCAATTCTAAACTTATGACTCTCTGGAGATATACACCCCATCAAGGTCCAACCCTCCCATCACAATTCAGCTGTCAAACCTATACCACCAGAACAACCAAAAATGTACTATAGTGGACTCTTGGTTATCTCAACACTCCCGCCACATTCTCACCATCTCTGAAACCTGCTTAAACCCATATATCAGACAGTGAAATCCTACTCTCTGGTTACAATATCATATGACAGGACAGACTCACTAAAAAGGGGGTGGAGTAGCTATACTGTACTCAGAACTTTGCTCCTTGGATTACTCCAAACACTTGCACCCTCATGCACAAAAGGGATATTGCCTGGAAAAACTTGAAAAAAAACAAATCCCCTTCCAATTATCAGTACTACAGGGAGCTACCAAAACCTAACAAAAAACAAGTCAACCTTTAAAAAAAACATTTTTTTTATCTAAAACCACAAATAAAACCACACTCCAACCCCAAATTTTTCTGGAATACTGTTAACAAGCTACTACACCCAGACAAACCCTTTGCATCTAATCCCTCCCCAAATAGTTCTCCCTTGGACACCGCTAAGCTTAACTCATTCTTTATTGACAATTCAGAAATTAATTAAGAGAGACACTAATACCAACTCCTCTATTGCTTCCCCCTCATCCTCCCATAAATCCTCCTCCTCATTTAAACCTGTCCCCACTGCTTATATCAGATCACTTCTTAGTAAACTCAAGACATGCTTCCCCTCTGCCAATAACTTACTTCCACTGTTCTTTAAATTAGCAGAAAACTCCATTGCTCATCCTATATCCATATTAATCAATAGATCCATCCAGGAGAATAGTTCCAGATATTTGGAAGAAAAAAGAAGTTATGTCTTACCATAACGTTCCATCTGTGTTGTTGATCTTTGCTCATTCATTACGGATGGGTTATCGGTTCCGTCCTTGGAACTGAACCGGACTTATATCAAGCTCACGTCAGCCAAAAACTCACAAGCCAAGGTCCTACCCAGAATGCTCTGCTCCCTGTTACCTCAGATCGAGTTTGCAAGTTGATAGACAAAAGTAGAGGCTACCTCTCGTCATAACAGACCTACAATAAAGAAATATATGAGATCAACCAGAAACCTCCGGAGGGGGACAGAGGGTGGGGAATAATGAATGAAGAAAGATCAACAACACAGATGGAATGTTATGGTAAGACATAACTTCTTTATCTGATGTTAATCTTCGTTCATTCCTTACTGATGGGACAGAGTCCACAGCTACCTGTATCCCTGGGTGGCCCTCAGGGAAGGACATTCCTAAGCACCATGGAGCCAAAAGAAGCTCTACCTCTGGAGGCCAAATCCAATTTGTAATGAAGGATAAAGGTATGAGGTTTGGCCCAAGTCGCAGCTGAGCAAATATCATTGAAGGAAACCCTAGCATGGAAAGCTGCTTAAGTTGCCATAGACCTTGTAGAATGTGCTTTCACTCTGTGAGGCAAGGTGATATTGCTCTTGTTGTAGATAAAGGTAATGCAGTTTCTCAACCATGATGTCAATGTAACTTTTAAGACAGGATAACCTAGTCTTGGGTCCAGAAAAAGCCAGAAAGAGTTGGTCTGATTTACGGGTGGATTTTGTTCTGTCCAGGTATAATCGTATTTGCCTATGAACATCCAGGCAATACACTCCCTTGTTAGAATGATTAGGAAAAAATACTGGAAGGTCAATAGACTGGTTGATAGACCGCTCTGACACCACTTTTGGTAAAAAGGAAGAATTAGTTCTCAGTGATACTCTATCCTTATGGAAGATAAGGTAGGGACGTTTAATGCACAGGGCCTGAAATTCTGACAATCACCTGGCTGATGTGATTGCGATCAGAAACAAAGTGTTTCAAGAGAGATACTTTAAATCACATGAAGACACAGGTTCAAAGGGGGGAGCTGTTAGGGCTTGCAGGACCAAGGCCAAATCCCAAGGTTGTACTGGTTCTCTAAAGGGAGGTTTTAGGTGAAGAACCCCCTTCAAGAAAGTTTTACAGCATCTATGTGACATGAGTGAAGAATCCTGAAAACCAATGTGGAAATTTGAAATGGCAGCAAAATGTAAATGAATAGTAGAGCCAGACACCCCAGAGTGGAAAAGATGTGATAAGTAATCCAAAACCATCTAAACTGGGGCTGAAAAGGGGTCTCATTGTTTATTCGCTGCCTGTAGAGAAACCCTTTTCCATTTATTGAGATAGATTAGTCTGGTGGATGATTTATGAGATGCAATAAGAATATTGTGCACCGGGGACGAGAGGTTATCTTGCCTGGCAATCATTGGAAGTAGAGAAACCAAGCTATCAGCTTCAGGGTTGTTAGACTGGGGGGGTCAGACCCTGCAGATGGGAGATCAATGTTGGGAATGGATTGAGGATCCATGGTCGATCTAGCAGGAGCAATGAGGATCACTGTGCTTTTCAACTGACGTGCTTTCTTCAGAAATTGGGAGATGACAGGGAGAGAAGGATAAGCATAAAGTAGATCTGAGGGCAAAGCGTGGACTAGAGCGTCTCTCAGTGACTATCCCCGAGGGGGGATCAGGGCAAAAATGTTGCTGCACTTGTAGTTGGTCGGGGAGGTGAATAGGTCACAGCAAAGCTGGCCCCAGTGGTTGAAAATTCTTCGCTATCACAGGGTTGAGGGACCACTCGTGAAGTTATAGAATGCACCTGCTCAACTTGTCCGCTATCACACTGGTGCTACCAGGAATGTGCGTTGCAACTAGAAAGCGGTTGGAAGCTATCGCCCATTGCCATATTCTTAAGGCCTCTTGGCATAATGGATAAGATTTGGTGCCCCTTGCTTGTTGATGTACCAGACCACTGACATGTTGTCTGATTGGATCGCAATAGTCCCTGACGGAAGAATAAAATGAAATGCTTGCAATGCTAGTAGCACTGCCCTCAGTTCCAGGACATTGATATGCAAAAGGGCCTCTGTCTCTGACCAGGTGCCTTGGACCGAGTTTCCCTAATGTAGCACCCCCCCACCTCATCAGGGAGGAGTCGTGGTCACCATGGCTTTTGGCTAATGGGGGCTGAAGGGGCAAGACCATTGTTGGGGATTTTGTGACTTCCACCAGAGCAAATCTTGCTTGCATCTCTGAGTTACACTTATCTGAAAGGACAAAGGATGTTGTAGAGGGTACCACTGGAGGAGTCTCATGTGGAATCTGGCCAGAGGAACAATAGTGATTGAAGCTGCCATTGACCCCAAGAGTTGGAGTATGGACTGAGCAGAAGATTTGTGGTGACAGAGCAACGGCTGAACCTGTTATCTTATTCTTTGAAGTCTGTGATCCAGAAGAGATGCTGTGCAATTTCTCATGTCCAACAGTACCCCGATGAATTCTAAACACTGTGCTGGGGTCGTGTTGGACTTCTCCCAGTTTATAGTGATTCCCAGGTGTTGTGCTGTGAGGAGAGTGTAGTGTAGGGCTTCTGCCAATAGGCGCTTGGTGAAGCCGGTAAGGAGCCAGTTGTCTAGATATGGAAACACCTGGAATCCTTGAAGTCGCAGGTGAGGGATAACCACTGCCATGCATTTGGTGAACACTCTGGGGGCAGTAGAGAGTCCGAAGGGCAGCACTCGAAATTGGTAGTGACTGGCTCCTATGCAGAAGGGAAGGTATCTTCTTGAGTGCTTGTCCATTTTTATATGGTAATACGCATCTTGAAGATCTACAGAGCACATCCAATCATCTTCTTCCAGAAGAGAAAGGATAGACTGAACCATGACCATCTGGAATTTCTCTGTTTTTACAAATTTGTTCAGTGTGCTGAGATCCAAAATTGGTCTACAGTCCCCTGTCTTTTTTGGCATCACAAAGAACCTTGAGTAAAAACTGGATCCTATCTGGCCTGGGGGGATGTTTGGATGACTCTTTTTTGTAGCAGCTTTTGAATTTCATGTGCTGCTGCTTCCCTTTGACTGGGTGGAACATCAGGTAATTCTCTGGATGAGGCTGGACAGAGATGAAAGGGGATGCGATAGCCTCTGGATATTATCCCATTGCACCCAAGAGTCGGTGGTTATGTTTCGCCAGGCAGTGGGGTACAAGGAAAAATGACCCCCGACCACTTCCAGAGGTGAGCAGTCGGGCAACGCTTCAGGAGCACTTATAGGGTTGGCAGAGAAAGAATCTCTGGAACCCTGGTTTTGCGGACCTCCTCTGCCCCGAAAGGGGCATCTTCCATTGGAATTTCCTTCTCTGCTACCAGGGGAGAACTCAGCATGTGCATCACGGAAAGAGCCCTGTGATTTCCTGTACCACATCTTCCCACTCCTCTGATTTCTGGAGTGGGATCATTGAGGAGTGGAGTGACTGACACCAATGGCAGATAGGGTCTTGCTATCTTGTTCGCACCTTGCCAGCATATCTTTAACTTTAGGGCCAAACAAAGAAGCGGCCTCGATGAGGGTGTTCATAAATGAAGACTTAAAGGAGTCCGCTAAGTCACAAAGGCGCATCCAGGCATGTCGCCTCGTGACTATACCTGCGCATGCCGCTCTAGCCGATCCTTCCGTTGCATGTGAAATAAGACGCATGGAAGAATTGGATATGGATTCTAGGGTCGCTATCTGAGAAGCTAAGTTGTCATGGACCTCATCACAAACAGGTCCTGCCAAGGTTTCAGAGAGTTGGTTGATAAAATCCCTCTGGAGCCTCGCAAAGTGTGTCAAATAGTTTAAAGGTCGATGAAGCAAACACATCCTTCCCGAGTCTATCACCCGAGACTTCTTGTTGGGTGGATGGACAGTTTTGCTCTCTTGTGCCAAGTCTTTCTTGGTTGCAGCCGCCACCACCATGGCATCTACTGGAAGACCTCTTGACCAATGGGGATGCTCAGCTGGGGGAGATAAGATCTTGTCAGACCTCCATGGCATAGCTTCCAGGATGTCAGGAGCCTCCCATGCATGCTGGACGAGCTCATTGGCTGGCGGGGTTACCCAGGAGGTAGGGGGCCGGGCATGAAAGGCCTGCAGGAATATGTATTTCTCTGAGGAAGGATTAGAGGACTTCCAGTCACCCCTCTGTCTAAGGATCTCGAGGATGTCACCAAAGTACACCTCATCACAGGGTGACCATGGGGACCCTTCCCCATCATCAAAGTCCATATCTTCGGTCAGAGACTCCTCAGTGGAGTCCATGAGCTTCCTCTTGCACAAAGTCTTGTGAGGTACTTCCTCAGTGGAAGGTTCTGGGGAAGACTGCAAAGAGGGGGTCTCCTGAGGGGGAGAAACCTAAGTCCTTGTGCCCGGTGGTTGTGGCTTGTGAGAGTTGCGGCACACAGAGGGGAGAGGACTCCAACATGGGGGATTTGCCAGCAGAGGCAAGCGCCCTCTCCATGGCCTGGAAGTTCAGCCCGCCCATAGAGGGATGGGAGCCTGAAACTCAGCACAACAACCTCGGAACCGGGGTCACACCCACTCTGACAAGCTGACCCCCAGACCAGGAGTCTCAAGAGGACTGTGAAGCATGAGAGAGAGAGAGGATTCCTGGAGGGTGCCATAAAAAAAATCGGCATGGAACCAAGAATGGTCTCCCCCATGGCCCAGCCACTAGCCTGAGAAGAACTCAATGCCCAGTGCACAGAGGGCCACAAGGACGACTCTGGCTCTAAAGTGAGATCCATTATTGGGGTCAGAGGGAGGGAAGCTGCTGTCGGAGGAAGGGGCTTCGATACTTGGATGGAAGTCGAAGGAGGAGGGTACGTTGGAGTTTGAGGAGAAATATGTTCACCTTAAGGAGGACACGTAGGTTTAGATGGTTGAGAGAGACCCCTGACCACAAGCAACTGGTCAACAAGCCGCAACACATCTTGTTCAGAGAGGCTCCTGGTTGACCTCATAGAGAAACCTGAAGCTGATTCCGGCCTTTCTAGAAAAGGGCTATACTGGTTACCAACGAAGGGATCCAAAGAAGGAGAGTACTTGGTCCTTGCTAATTTGAGTAGTGCAGAGCCTGGAACCGAGGATGTCTGAACCAAGGAAAATGGTGTCGAAGTAGTCTGCGCCGATGAAGGCAGCGCCATAGAAGTCGAAGGTGTCTGCACCGTAAAGGCAAGTGTCTGCACCAATGGGTATGGTACTGTCGAGGAAGGTGTCTGCACTGGTAACAATGACGGTGCCAAAAAGGACTGCACCAAAGAGCATGTCGGGGCCGAAAGAGTCTGCACCGTGGAAGACAGTATCGTCAGACTCAGGGCCAAAGGGGATTGCATTACACCAACGGTGCCGAAGGAGACTGTACCTGCAGGGACGGTGCCGGTTAGGCCTGCGACGAAACTGTCGGAGCTGCAAGTGTCTGCACCGGGAACTCCGGTGCCGGTGGCGATAAGAGGACATGGCTGGAGCAAGAATCAACTGGGGCAGTGCCGTGCCTAGAGCCGAAAGGGTCACAGGTGACAGCGCCAGAGTAGCAATTTTCTCTTTCTTATGAGTCGACTCCCTGCGATTTCTAGAGGGAGATGAAGTGAGTGACCTCGATGAGGAAGAGGAAGAACGCCTCTTACAGGGTTTAGCAGGAGGGGGTGAGCCTTCCGACCCAGAGATAGCCTCACAGAAAGGAGATTTGAGGAGACCTTTCAGGATTAACTTGTTCTTTCTCTCGTTAATAGTCCTGGTCGAAACATTTCTACAAATCCCACATGGGGGATCCACAGTAAGGTGGGAGACATTCAAACAACAGACACAAGTCATGGTCATCAGAAAGCGGTAACTTAAGTCCGCAATCCTTACACTGTTTAAAACCAACACTAGTTTTCTTATCTGACATAATGATGTGGAGAAGAATGACAGAACCAAGAGTAAGGAAAGGCTACCCAGAAGGGTAAGAAGAGAGAAAGAAGGAAGGATTACCAACAATGGTAATGAAAAATTACCTCACAGGTAAGAAAAAGGGTAATAAAGGGAAAGAGACTAAAGGGAGAGAGTCTTAAAAGATACGATAGGGTAGGAGAATAAAAAAGTAACGGATTGAAAAACTTTTAAAGTACTACCAATATATAAACTTTCAAAAAGCATTCACTTAGCTGAGAGAGAGTGGCTTGACACAGCTGTACAGCAATGCGGCAAACGAGATCTGAGGTAACAGGGAGCAGAGCATTCTGGGTAGGACCTTGGCTCGAGAGTTTTTGGCTGACGCAAGCTTGATATAAGGCCGGCTGATAACCCATCAGTAAGGAATGAACGAAGATTAACATCAGATTTCTATGCTACTCCCCTTCATAAAGGAGGAAACTCCACAGACCTCTCAGATTTCAGACCTATCCCTATTCTATCTCCCCTATCAATGGTTATAGAAAAATGCATTCACAAACAGCTCCTTGCTTATCTACAAGAAAATCTCCTTACCCAAACCCAAAATGGCTTTTGCCCTAACCACAATATATCCACCTAATATCGTTTACACAGTCTATCTCTAGATCTAGGGACAAAAATAAATTAGTGTCATGTCTTTTCCTTGATCTCTCAAAGGTATTTGATATAGTCTCCCACAACCTACTTCTTACAAACTCTCTTTTAATCTCTCCAACTCTGCTCTTTGTTGGTTCTCTAGCTACCTCTCCAACAGACTTTAGTCTATTAGACGGCACTCTGCAACCTCTCTTTTCCTCAAAGTCCAAACCGGGGTTCCTCAAGGCTCCATCCTTGGACCCCTACTATTCAACATTTTCACAAACAACCTCTGTCTCTCTTGTCCAAAACTGCATAAAGAAGACTCACCAAAAAGTTGACCTTCTCTATAGAAACAAAAAATTCCTCACTAATGAATCCAAATTCTCTCTCGCACAAGCACAATTACTACCCACCCTTTTTTATATTGCTCCAATCCTCATTTACCTTCAAACAAATCTGTTGAAAAAACTTGAAATAACTTGTAATAAAACTGCTCAATTTGCCACCAATCAACCCACCCCTCACACCGCTCTTTATCTGTAAAAAACCTACAGTAGCTAGAATTGCACCATCAACTACTACTGTCTCAACTACACTTGACTCCCTCCATCTTAAACTAACCACTTTCCTGCCCTGCTCTCTCAACTCTCATCTCTCCTTACATACCAAACTGTACACTTTGTAGCTCTGAACAACACCTCCTACAGGTCTACAAACCCAATAAAACCACTGGCAAGCTTCTCTATAATCACTGTCACCAATACATGGAATAAACTGCCCCTATATTTCAGATTGATCAATAACTCAAATTAATTCAAAAAATATTAAAAGACCATCTATTTAACTCATGCACTTGCCCCTGCACAGACCTCAATTAATGTTCCTCTCCCCTCCACCTTAACTAACTTTTTTCCTTCCTATTAATCTACTGTCCACTATTTCCCCTATTGCTCCCTAAATCAGGCTATACTATACAATCTCTGTTCCCACAGTATTGTTGAAATCTACTGCTGAATCTACTCATGCCTCGCATCTGTATATGTACTATGACTATGCATAAGATGAAACTGAATTGTGAGTGCTGTTTTACTGTATTATATTATTATCACTGTGACTATCCTATGGAAAAAAATGTATACTGTAACACTGTTTCTTATTACCATTATACATATTATGATTGTTAAACTTCTGACATTTGCTTTTTATTTGTTGTATTTTGTATTAGTTTATTGCCTTTTTATATTTTGAGTGCTGTGATTTGTTTTCTTTACCTTGTGTCTTGATTGTGTTCTGCTTTTAACTGCATATTAAAACTTCAAAAAAACCCACAGCTCTGTCTCTTGTGAGTCAGGCAGAAATTTTTCCCCACCACCCTGTCACTGTTGTGTTCTTAAATACCACTGTCTTTCTAGTTGCCTGCCTCTTATGTTAATTTGACCATATATCTCATTTCCTCTCTGCTTTCACTGGCTTGTGTGAGTAAGCACAAAATTATCATTTTGTGAAATCACTCCCCTTCAACTATTTAAATTTATTGGCCATTCTACTGTATTCCATAGTACCGGAATACAAAAGTGATCACCCTCTTTCAATCTATCTTGCTGTTTTAAAAATAGTGTCTCTCCACTAAAACTTAACTTTTTAGACAGGTAAAAAGTACAGTTTTGTACCTACCATAAATGTAGATGTTCGAGGATCCACATTGCTGCAGTCCTAACCATTGGGTAGTCCGCTGTCCAGTCGGCCCGAATACCAAAGTATATGGCTGACGTCGGTCAAGGCGCATTAGACTGATGTCAGGACGTCAGGGTACTAATGCGCATGACCGACGTCATATCCTCAGTCTTTTCTTGCCCCAGATGTTAGAAGACCCTAAAAAGACAAGGCCCAAACCAAAACACCAAAAAGCCCTGCATCAAACATATATACAATATATACAAATGTACAAGAATATATATATATATATATATATATTAGCCCACACCACCACCCCTAAACACAGAGGGAAGGAGGAGGGTAAATAAGTGGACTGCAGCAATGTGGATCCTCGAACATCTACATTTATGGTAGGTACAAAACTGTACTATGTTCTTCATTCCACATTGCTGCAGTCCTAACCATTGGGTAGAATCCCAAAGCAGAGGTAAGGGAGGCTGGCAAATCATAAGGAAGCAGGAGCTGTCAACATGCCTTGCAAAATAGCTGTGGCAAAACCAGCCCTAGATTTAGAGTAGAGAGGAAGGTGGTAATGCTTAGAGAAAGTATGCACTGAACTCCAAGTAGCTGCCTCCAAAATATCCTTAGTTGCCACCCCCCTTAGAAATGCTGTTGAAGAGCAAGTAGCCCTAGTGGAATGAGGCCTAATCCCAGCTGGAATCTCCTTGCCATGATGGGAGTAACAAAATGAAATGCAAAACCCAATCCACTTAGAAATAGTTTGCTTAGACACAGGCTTGCCCTGAGAACTCAAAGCAAAAGAAACAAACAATTGCTGAGACTGCCTGAAATCCTTAGTCCTGCTTAAATAATAACGCAACTGCCTATGTACATCTAAAGTGTGCAAAATCTTTTCCCCCTTATTTTGGGGATCTGCATAGAAAGTAGGCAAATGAATAGTTTGGTTTAAAGCCACACTAGAAACCACCTTAGGCATAAAGGAAGGATTAGTAATGATACCCTATCCTTATGGAAAATCAAAAGGGCTCTACTGCCATAAGGGCCTGCAACTCAGACACCCTTCTTGCAGAAGTAATAGCCAACAAAAAAGCAGTCTTCCATGACAAGTATTTCAAGTCAGCAGTAGCCGCAGGCTCAAAAGGTTGTAGAGTAAGTTTTCCAACACAAAATTGAGATCCCAAGCAGGAGTAGGAGCTCTCACATTGGGGTCTTATATTCTTTGCCCCTCTAAGAAACTGCTTGAACAAAGGATCACGAAAACAATGGTGGGTCACAATCATAGTGAGCTGAAATTGCTGCAGCATGAATCTTAATGGAAGAGAAAGACAAACCTTTGTCCAGTAACTCAGTAAGATATTGAAGAGCCACACTCAAATTTGGCTCAGAAATCTCCAAATTGTTTGCTGCACTCCAAAATAAAAATCTCTTCCATTTTTCTACGTACACTTTCCTGGTACTAGGTCTCCTGGCTTCCATAATCACATTTAAAACTTGTTGAGGAAGTTGAGACCTGCTGTCTTTCAAAGCAGAATATGCCAGGCTGTTAGATGAAGAGAGTGAAGCTTGACATTGAGCAGGTGACCATCTCTCTGAGACAACAGGTGTGGAATCAAGGGTAAAGGCCATGGAGGCTTCTTTACCAGACTCCTCAATAATGGGTACCAGTGCTGCGAGGCCAATCTGGAGCTATTAAAATCATCCTTGGCTTGTCTTGTCTGACCTTTAGAAGCACCTTTGGAAGAAGAGGCAGAGGTGGAAACGCATACACATGAAGATTTTTCCAACTGAAAGAAAGAGCATCCACTTTCCAAGCTGTGTGATGAAACCTCTTTGTGCAAAACTTTGGCAGCTGGTGGTTTAGTGGAGAAGCGAACAGATCTATGTCTGGAGTTCCCCAGGACACTGTCAACTTTTGAAATACATGAAGATCCAGTTTCCACTCGTGGGGATCCATGATTTGTCTGCTTAACACATCTGCTAAGGAGTTCTGTGCTCGGCAGAAACCTTGCCTGAAGAGTTAGTTGCAAGCTGAGCAGTCTCCCATAAAATCATTGCTTGCCTGCACAATGGGTAAGAATGTGTTCCCCTTGTTTGTTGATGTACCACATGACAGTTGTGTTGTCTGTTAGAATCAACACCTGCCCTGGAAGAAGTAACTCCTTGAAAGCCATTAATGCAAACTGGACTGCTAACATCTCCTTCATGTTGATATGTAGATGCTGTAGTCTGGCAGGCCACTTGTCTTGTATCCACTTTCCATTTAGATGAGCTCCCCAAGCAATGTCTGAGGCATCTGTCGTTAGAATCTGAGTCGCCTCTGGCGGGTCACAGATCCCTTGTTTAGGTGACATTCCTGAGCCCACCACAAAAATTCCTTTTGAATGCAAGGTATTATTTGAATGACAGTGTCCAAATCCTGGCAGTGCTGTGTCCATACATTTTTGAGATACCATTGTAGCTTCCTCATATGCAGTTTGGCATTGGGAAGCACCAGAATACAAGATGCCATGAACCCTAAGGCTTGAAGGACTGTCCTTGCAGTCAGCCCGGACTGAAGAGATAGTTGATGGAAGTAACTGGAAAGATTCTTTTGCTTGTCCGGGGTTAAAAAGGCCATCTGGGCTGCTGTATTCAGTCTCACACCCAGAAAGCACATGTCTTGAGAGGGTACTAGACTGGACTTTATTTCGTTCACAGAATACCCTAGGCATCTTAGCACTGCTATGACATATTCCAGATGCTGTAGAAGGTCTTCCTTTTCTTGAGCCAGAATCAGGCAGTCGTCCAAGTAAGGATAGATTTGAATTCCTTTTAACCTGAAGTAAGCTATCACTGGAGCCAGAACCTTTGTGAATACTCTGGGCAGTAGATAAGCCAAAGGGCAATGCAGAGAACTGATAATGAGAATTTCCAGCTCAGCAGATACTTCCTGCAACTTAGTCTTATAGGCACATGAAGGTAAGCTTCCTTGAGATCTAAAGTTACCATCCAATGATCTTTGCCCAGCAGAGGTAAAAGCTGTTGTAACGTCAACATCTTGAACTTGGGAATGTCCAGATAAGTGTTGAGGATAGATAAATCCAAAATTGGTCTCCACGTGTTCCCCTTCTTTGGTACTAGGAACAGGCGAGAATAAAATCCTAGGCCCCTTTCTGGTACAGGGACTGGCTGAATGGCCCCTATTTGGAGTAACAGAGAAATTTGCTTGTGAGCCTCTTTCCTTTGTGAGGGGGGCGTCTGGCATGCCTTTGAAAGGGGGCAATGTATGGAAATAAAACCTGTAACCGTGGTGAATGATATCCAACACCCATCTGTCTTGAGTGATTAAATCCCAAGTTTCTTTGAAAAGAGACAGTCTTCCTCCCAAAGGAGCTGCCAGACGAGAATCTACTGGCAGCTGAAAAGGCAGGTCATTGGGTCTGTTCTGAAAGGACTGACCCCTGCCCTCACCAGAAGTATGAGCAGGAGAACCCCCTGTTCTAGGCCTAAAAGAACCTTGAGCTCTGCCCCTACCACGTCTAGACCTACCCCTAGACTGGGAATCATAAGCAGGATATGTCCATCCCTTAGTAGGCCAATTTCTACTAAACTTTGGTGGCTGCACCTGCAAAAATCTTTAACAGTTTGCATAGACTTAGCTTTGTCCTCCATTTTCTTTAAAACTGCTTCCACAGGCGAACCAAATAACACATCAGACTGTAAAGGAGCATCCAAAATCCGAGTCTTAACATGCTCTGCTAAATTCTGATCCCTCAACCAGGCATGCCTGCGAAGAACAGAACTAGTGGCAGCCACCCTCGAGGAGGCCTGTACAGCATCAAAACCACATTGCAAAGAATGCTTACCCACTTGTTCAGACACATGAACTAAATCCAGCAACTCTTTACACTCTATACCTTCCTTAAAGCATCCACCTTAGATTTCAATTGTGAAAGGAGATAATTTTGATATTTTAGCATGTGAAACTGACAATTCAAGCTCTCATGGCTAAAGTGGAAGAAGTATATACTTTCTTTCCCCACCTATCCAAAGCCCTAGCCTCTTTATCAGTGGGAACAGGATTTTTAACAACAGAGGCCTTAACACCTTTAGGCCCCTGAGAAACAGTTTCGGGTCTGCCCTAGGACTCTTAAACAGATACTTATGAGCTTCAGGCACCCTATAGTACCTATCAGGTTTAACAGGGGCAGGAGGCAAGGAATCAGGGTTCAGGGATGCCTCTGCAAAAACATCTTCCACCACATTCAACACAGGAGGTATAGCTAAAGGCCTATGCTGGGGTAAAAATAAGAATTCCCTAAGCCTTTTCCTGGAATCAGAGTAATCTTGGCCTTCCCATTTAAAGTGCTCCCTCATGGAATGCAGAGTCTCTGAAAATGAGAAATCCTCAGGAGGAGAAGCTGTAGGAGTGGAAACATCCACATCAGAATCAGAATAAGGAGGATACTCCTGCAAGTCTTCCGTAGAAGACTCAGAAGCCTCTGAACACTGTTCAAAACTTTCAAACTCAGGTTCCACCCTAGGCCTCTTATCAGGAGGGGGCATAGAGCCTCTAATCATAGTAATTAAATCTTCTGCCATTTTAAGCATATGTTTCTTAGGCACAGAAACTGAAGTGCTAGGAGAAGCCCCCACTGAAGCTAAACTTGGCCTACCTCTCAAAGAAGTTTTGGAAACAGAAGGAGAGGCTCTAACTACCTTGGGAAGAGAGGGAAGAACAGTTACCTGAGAAGCCCCCTCAGCCTGGCCTACCTCCTGAGAAGGCACATCCTGTAACAGTAAAGTCTCTGCCTGAGACTCCAAAGAAACTCCTGGCAAAACCTCTGGCTCCACTGAGCCTTAAAGAAACCGGCGTCCGGGACTGCGGTTCATCAACCCTAAACTGCTGTTTTGTCCTTGCTTCTTTGGGGAAGCGAGGCCGGAGCATCCGACGGCATTTTATAATTACAACGCTTCCCAAAAACTAACCTGGCACAGTCTAACCTTCTCTTAATAGTGCTTTTGTTAAATCTAGCACAAGGCGGCAACCAACAACGTCGTGCTCAGGCCCTAAACAAGGTATACACAAAGTATGGTAATCCCTATGAGGTATCTGCTTCCCACAAGAAATACAGTTATTCACTTTTTCTGACATCGGTTAAATACTGAGGCAAGAAAAACCAAAATCCCCAGCAGAGTGCCAGCCAACTTTGATTCGGTCTGAAACTCCTCACCGAAATTTTCAGAAAAAAAGCAACCCCTTTCATAAAACTGCTTCTGCATCGGACCATGCGGCAAAAGACTGAGGATATGGCGTCGGTCATGCGCATTAGTACCCTGGCGTCCTGACATCAGTCTAATGCCCTTTGACCGACCGCAGCCTCTATCTTGGTATTCGGGCCGACTGGACAGCGGACTACCCAATGGTTAGGACTGCAGCAATGTGGAATGAAGAACATCTTAAGTTACCTACTTTCACATCTAACTTCTCTAGAGCACACTGCAGTGTTTAGGATAAACCTTTTTTTTTTTCATCTTACCTTTAAGCATCCCTGTGAGTAGCACTTGCTCTAATACCTGCTGGAAAGCACTAGGAAGCTTTAAACTGATACAAGCACTCAACTCTCCTTATTAATAAGGATAAATTAATCATGGGCACTAAACAGCCTATAACTGCAAAGTACCTTGCTAAGGGAAGGGAAAACAGCTCCTGTACATTTCAAAAAAAGCACCAAACCAGGCATGTCCAAGGGTACACTTCCAGTGATTTCTCCTGACCACCTGGTGAATCTGGGCATAATGGGGCAATGCAGCAATTGCCTCATGTACACAGACAACCCTCTTCTCCTACCACCCAACACTACAACCTGTGAGAGATGCACTTACATAGCCAAACTGGAAGCAGAGATCTCTCCACCCAAGATTGTGTTAGACAGTCAAGAGGAGAAGATTCACCTGCACTACACCTCAAGCAACACATAGCCCTTCTAAACTCTCACCACCAACACCCACACATGGCAACAATAAATCCACATATGATGAGGCCCTTAACTGTAACCTGCCCAAGCAACAAGGACCTCCGAAGCTGAAACGCAAGCAAACACCAATCACAACCAAAGTGTCACATAGCTCACAACACTAGTGTGACACCCAGCAACAGCCCCTAAGGCAAGACAATGTACCTAACACTTTAGTCATAGGTGACTCTATAGTCAGGCACACTGATGTCTCACTCACCAGGCTGAACAAGGAGAAAATTACAGTGAGCTGCCTGTCAGGTGCCAGGATCCGCCACATAACTCATGCACTCAAGTCAATCCACAACAAGTACAAATATGACTCTGTCATTGTCCATGTTGGAGTGAATGACTTGAGACGTACCACCCTGGACTACATGAAAAGAGACATGGAAGAGCTCTCAGATCATGTGGCCCAGGCAGGTATGACCCTAGCCCTGAATAGCATCCTGCCTTCACCCAGAATTATACCACAATATAAGGACAAAATGATTGACTTCAACAATTGGCTAAGCTTCTGGTGTCATTCAAAGGGGATCCAGTATATGCCTGGGACGACATGATCGACAGACCACGATGCTTTGCCACAGATGGTCTGCACCTGTCGCCCCTGGGATTCAGGTTACTGGCAAAGGCTCTTGCCACCCCTATAGTGCCTTTTTTAGGCAAAGTTCAAAGGACAAAACTACCACCGTAACAGGTACAAGCATGCAAAATCTGAAGGTAATGCTGCTCAATGCTAGAAGTCTAAACCTCAAAATTCACTCTCTCGAGGCACTCCTAAAAATGGAGAACATTGATATCTGTGCAGTAACTGAGACCTAGTTCAAGGCTCCAGAGAGCACCCCTGCAATACCAAGCTACAACTCTTACCATACTTTTCAACCACCAAACCAGGATCGAAACACTAAAGTTGGAGGAGTGTCCATATTCACCAAGGATATTCACACCACCAGGTTAGTTGCCCAACAGGATGAGTCTGAAATTCTACAGGTGCAACTAACACTAGGTAAGACTGCAATCCAAATTGTAGTTTGCTACAGATCCCCCACCATGCCCCAAGATTCTCACTACACCTTTCTAAACATACTGAAAAATATTAATATACAACAAAACACCCTAATACTGGGTGATTTCAACTACCCTGCCATTAACTGGGAAAACTACTCGTGTACCAACACCTTTGCCCAATGGTTCTTGGAATTCATAAATTCCAATGCCCTGGATCAACTAATCCACAGTCCCACCAGGGGCTCCAATATCCTAGACCTGGTCATTACTAACATGGGAAATCGATGCTTCACACCTATGGTCACCCCCTCGTTGGTCAGATCAGACCATAAGCTAATCACCCTTAACATCCACATCCCACCCCCAGTAAGGAAACCTCCATAAAAAACTTCTCCAAAGCCAACTTCATGCTACTCAAGTCAGAAGTTACAAACTTCATGACACCCATGCAGACGGGAACTGAAAGTTTGACTACTGATTCCTACACTAAGGCACTGTATGAACACATCCACTCATGCACGAATCGTGCCATCCCAAATAGAACCAAGATGCTCTCTTCCAAAAAAAGGAAGCCAATCTGATGGTACCCTGCCATAAACAAACTTTACAACAAAAGGAAGAAACTGTTGTAGAAAAGAGGAAAATGCCAGGATGCAAACAACTCCCTTACCAGCCTCAGTAAGAAGCTGAGATCCCTCATAAAATCCTCCAAAGCTAGTTACGAAAATAAAATTGTCTAAGATTCCAAAGACAACCACAAGGCATTCTATAACTATGTCAAGAATCTAAATGGCAATGCTCAGATCTGCTCTGAGCTACAACAGAATGGCATTAAATATACTGATCCCAAGGATATTGCCAATATCCTGGCAGATTGTTTCAGTGCCAACTTCACCCCCCTCACCCCCTAAATGGCCCATCTCAATAGCGGAAGATTGTCAAATTCCGGTAATAATGGCCAGACAGGTAAAAAAACACACTCTCCAAAGGTAAGAATACAGCATCCATTGGACCAGATGACATCCCGAGCTGTGTACTACATGAACTACAAAATGAACTGGCATCTCACCTAAGTGTCATGTTTAATCATACCCTCACCTCAGGCTTCATGCCCACTGAGTGGCACACAGCTACAGTTATCCCACTCCACAAGGGGGGATCCACCTTGGATACCAGGAACTACCGCCCCATCAGTCTGACGAGCCTGATCTACAAGGCCATGGAACGTATTATCATGGAACTTATAAACAAAGACATTGGCAACCTTAAAACACTGGACCCCACCCAGTTTGGGTTCTTGAAGGGCCGATCTTGTCTCCTGAACCTAACTGACTTCTTTGAATCAGTCTACAAGGGTAAGGCAGTCCACACAGCCTATCTGGACCTCGCCAAGGCCTTTGACACCATCCCCCACTCTGGAATCATACATAAACTTACTAAGCTGGGCATTAATCCCTACATCATTCGATGGGTTGCCAAATGGCTTACTGACAGAACCCACACTGTAAAAGCAGCTGACTCCAAATCCAGCTCCAGACAAGTGACAAGTGGAGTACCTCAGGGTTCAGTCCTGGGAACTCTCTTGTTTGGAATCTACTTCTCTGAAGTACAGACCATCACTAAGGGAATCTGGCTAACAAAGTTCGCAGATGACTGCAAACTGGGAGCCATTATTGAATCCCTAAATGATGTCGATACTTTACAAAAGGGCCTTACAGAAACAGATGCTTGGTGCCAGAGTCATGGGCTCAAGCTCAATGCCAAGAAATGTATAGTTATCCCCTTTGGGAAAAAACATGTACCCATGAATGACCACATAGGTGGCAGTACACTAAACACCGAAAGTGCGATAAGAGACTTAGGGACACAGGTGGACAGTGATCTCACCTTCAATAACCACATTGCCACAACAGTCAGGAAATCCTTCTATGTGGCACACCTCATCACTAAGGGCTTTTCATCCAGAAAAAAGGAGGTCATTGTCCCACTGTACTCATCCCTCATTAGACCCATTATAGAATACAACGACCCACTTGGTATGTACCTCTCAAGACATCTGCAACAACTGGAAAGGCCACAGAAATACCTCACTAAAAGAATCACAGGCCTAAAGCAGATACCCTATGCTGACCGCCTTAAAAAACTTCAGCTATACTCTGTCGCATATCGTCTACTCCGAGGTGATCTCTGTTTAACATACAAGACCATGTCAAACTCAGAGCTGTTGGACATGCTACACTTAAGAAATCCCAATCCCTCAGAGCCACACGCTCCAGGGATCTAAACCTTGTCATCACAATAAACAAAACATGCTGGAGGGATAGGTTCCTGACCCAGGGACTCTGGAATAGACTGCCCATACATGTCAAGCAGAACACCTCTTTGGCCCTCTTCAAAAGGAACCTTGATGATTGGATAGGAGAAAGGAAATTCACCCCAGGGATCACGTCAGTCGCCCTGCTAGACAGGGGTCCAGGGAAGTAAATAGTGTGGGAAGAAATAGCCAGGGAATTGTTATGGCTAGGCTTCTATAGGCCCTAGGGCCGATAGCCTAGTACCAACCTATGAACCTATTATACTTTTGGAGCTTTTCTCCTCAGGTCTCTGCTGAAAAAGGGCATCTTTCCAGTTGGACTAACCCGGTCAACAAATAACAAATAAATACTGCGATTGTCAGATACAAAAATGCTTCATACTTGCTTATAGTGCCAGCCTCTTTAGATTATCACCATAAAATTCATGTTCTTTTTTTATAACCCTACATATACACACATGCATAGATATTCCATTTTTTATAAAATAAGATACAAATATATATTCATGAGGTAGCTATGCATTATTCTACAGCATATGCATGAATAAATGTTACATCAGCATTAATGTAGAACACTAGACCTCACCAATGCATTATCATAGCTCTCCAAATATTATGGTGGCATACACTCTGAAAGCTTCTGCTGCTTTAATATTGACATATTCTGACAGGTTTATTATTATTATTTTTTGATGATCATGATTTGATTTGTAGGAGGGTTGTCCCTTAACCCTCTTACTTACTTTCCCACAAGAATAAAAAAAATAAGGGCATTGGGGGGAGGCAGCCCTTCTCACAAATGGAACAAATGAAACAATCTATCGGCTGCTTTCCCTGATTAAAAAATGGCAAACCAGTCACTTCTTTTACCATGCAGTCAGAACTAAGAGCAGAGCCTCCAAAAGTAGTACAGTATAGTACAATTCAGAAAATGGCAATTATGAGGAACACTAGATCCTGACCAGCTTTGTCAAAGTATACTGAACCCTCAGCTGCACAAGATCCATTGTTCTACAAAACCACCCTTATCATAGGCTTTCCGTACATCAAAAATATCACATTTTATAAAACATATGCAACATTTTAGTCTTCAGAGTCTTAATGCTAACTTCAAGAACTGTCCATAAATCTGGCTAGTTTTCTATTCATCCCCCACGTCTAGAAAATTTAAATGGACTACTTTAAGTACATTTCTTGTCTTCTTGCATCTCTCTTTGGGACAGTATTTTCACAAGACAATATACATCTCTGTACTTTTGTTCCACACCTGGTTACACTACTACTTCTTGATGCCTAGGAATATTCTGCTTGAACATAAGTGTTCTGTTCCTCTTATATACTCTCTACTCTCCTCCACATATTACAAATTATCTCGGTTGATCAGCTAATGCTATACTTTGTGATCGTTGTTTTATTGTCTCTATGCTTCTCTCAACTTGAACATCTGGTTAGGATTACTGCGGATATGTGCTTACATGTTTCAGTTCTCATGTGTTGAATCTTTTTCAACCCTTGGCTCGTATACTCTGAACCACTGTCTGATACAACATTACTGCATGTCGCTCTCCTACTTTGGACACAATAGACAAGTCTTCATGGGTTCTGTTTAAGCAACTTTATTTTATACAAACATATCATGATAGAAGTTTACAAACTTTAACTTAAGTAACTTATATACAAACTGCTGTAATCATACATGCTTACTCCTTGGCTCCATTCTCAAAATGGCACTGTCTAGGAATGGCACGTGCTTGATATTTATGCGTGCACTCTCAGTCTTTGACGTGCTACTTAAAGATACACTACATGGCTCTCTGATCTACATCCTCCCGCTTGAAAAAACAAAACAAGCAATGTTATGGATATTTTGACATGCAGATATCACAGACAATTAGTCACGCATTAATACAAGATATAATACATATATGCACAGTTAAGTCCGTGTTGCTACATATTTCACACTGGGCTTAGATACTCATCCATAATGTGCGATATAAAATTGGGAACTGGGCTTAACTACTGGAGCTGTCTCTGAAAAATGTTCGATATGTGATTTACTTGGAACATCTTCAGGGATGGAATCAGAGGTAGGAACACCCTCTGGGATGGAAACAATAGGTCTCTCTCTCTGAGATTTAGAGTCTAAGTCACTGTAACAATGTTGTGATAATTATTCTGGGACAGGTAACAGATGTTTACGGATTTGCCTGTACTGCATACCTTCCGAGTCTATAAGGTAGGATCTTGGTTCAGGACATTTGCCAAATGTGGTCAAAACCTTTTTCTGTTTGAGGTCTGACCATTTTTCCTTCCCTTAATGGAGAAAGAAGTTTGCTCGACTTGTCATACAATGACTTCTGGATCGAGCATTTCTTAAATAATTCAGCCTTGATTGTCTTATTATTCCTAGCTTTAGTAGCCTGGAAGGAATAGGTAGGGCAGTTCTTGTCTGCCTGGAAAGAAGTCGTTGAGCTGGAGATTAGAGAACATCATCTCAAAGTACGTTCCTAAGGTTAAGCAGATTTAAGATAATGTCTGAATTGTCATGTCTTGACTTTTCAAGAAGCAGTGTCGCACTCCGCACAGCTCACTCAGCCAGGCCATTTGACTGAGGATACTCAGGACTGCTAGTAATGTGTTGAAAGTCCCAGTCTCTTGCAAATTTCTGAAACTGGCTAGTAAATTGAGTACCACTGTCAGAAATAACTTTGTCCTGACTACCATTGACTGAAAAATGATGTTTCAACTTAGTAATAACAGTAGTAGATGTTAGATTAGGTAGCAGATCAATCTCAAATCAATTTAAATAAGAGTCTACCAATACCAAGTAGTATTGATTGTTCCACTCAAAGATATCAGTGGCTACTCTCGACCAAGGTAGTTCAGGAACTGGATGTAGCTGAAGCGGTTCTCTTTGCAGGTGCGGTCTAGTACTATTGCATACTGAACAAGAAGAAAGTACTTTATCAATGTCTTTTGGTAATGAAGGTCAAAATACTAATTCTCTCACTCGCCTCTTGGTGGATGCAGAACCTGGATGACCATGATGTAAAATCTGGATGTACTCATGTTGTAAGTAAGTAGGAAAAACAATTTTGGGACCTTTGAAAATAATGCCATCTTCCATCAACATTTCATCGCTGTAGGGAAAATAGGTTTGCACTTCAAGTGGTACACTAGGTTGCTTTGACAGCCATTCAACATTAAGGTAGTGATTCACCTTTTGCAAAATCGATCAGTCTTAGTGTGATTTCTCAACTCATCAAGCCTAGTGGTAGAAACATAATGCACCACTATCACATCATAATCAAAAGTCTCATTGTCAAGCTGTTCCGTTGTATTCCTGGGTGATCTGGATAAGGTATCAGCTAGACAGAGTAGTTTGCCTTTTGAATAGACAATTTTGAAGTTGTAATTTTGCAGTTTGAGCATCATTCTTTGTAATCTTGCTGGAGCTGAATGCATAGTTTTCTTTAGAATAGTAACTAGAGGGTGGTGGTCAGTTTCAATCTGAGCAGCTTGACCATAAATATAATCATAAAACGTGAACATGCAAATACTATTGCCAAAAGTTCTTTCTCAACTTGAGCATACTGCATCTCAGTTTGGGTAATGTTCTAGATGCATAGGTCTGCCCTCAAAGTATAACTGCACCTAGAACACATTTTGAAGCATCACGGGAAAGAGTAACTGGTTTATTCACATCATAGTATCTTAATGTAGGTGAGGTGGCAATTTTCTGCTTGAGGTCATCAAACGCTTTCTGGTGCTGTTCTAAACATGACCATGCAACATTTTTGCGCATTAGCTCTCTTAAAGGCAATTTCAACTCACTGAAGTCTGGTATAAACTTGCCTAAATAGTTGACCATGCCTAAGAAACACTATAGGGGTTTAACACTGTCTGGTGCTGACATCTCAAGAATTGCTGCTTGCTTGGTCGGGTCTGGTCTCAAGCCAGTACTGGTAAATAAATGACCTACATATATAACTTCTGGAAGTCTGAACTTGCACTTCAGAGGATTCAGCTTCAAGTTAACTTCATGTGCTCTGTCTAGGACTTTCTTTAGGTTTCTGTCATGTTCTGTTTCACCATTGCCTCCCACCAATAAATCATCTATTATTATGGCACAAGGATAACCTGAAAAATTTGCTCCATTGCATGCTAGAAGACTTCACTTGCAGAATTTATTCCAAATGGCATCCTTCAAAATCTGTATCTGCCAAATGGGCAGTGAGATGCACACATAGCGCAAGCACTCAGGTCTCTCAACAGCAGGTACAAATATGACTCAGTCATTGTCCACGCTGGTGTAAGCGACCTGAGTACTATCCTTGGACTACATGAAAAGAGACATTGAGGAGCTCTCTGATTATGTAGCCCAGGCAGGTATGACCCTGACCTTGAGCAGTATCCTACCTTCACCAAGAATGATGCCACAATACAGAGATAAGATGATCAGCTTTAACAATTGGCTTAAACTCTGGTGTCATTCAAAGGGGATCAATGTCTGTCTGCCTGGGATGACATGCTGGACAAGCCGCTGCAGCAAGGGACGCTGCTTGCACCTGTCACCGGCTCTTGCCACCCCATAGTGCCTTTTTAGGCAAGGCTCAAATTCTAAACCTACCACCCTAGAACACAAAAAGGAAAAAACTAAGGGTAATGCTGCTCAATGCCAGAAGTCTAAATCTCAAAATGCACCTACTCGGAGGCCCTTCTCAGTATGGAGAACATCGATGTCTGTGCAGTGACAGAAACCTGGTTCAAGGCAGCACTATCAGGTTTTACCTCTTATCATGCGTTCGGCCCCAAAATCCGGACAATACCAAGAAAGGAGGGTATCCATATTCATCAAAGACACCCACACCTCAAGACTGGTGGCAACGCCGCGATGCATCGGAGACCATCCAGGTGCAATTAACCATAGGCAAGACTGCTCTGCAAATTGTAGCATGTTACAGGCCACCCTCACAAACTCAGGAACCTCACATGGCCTTCCTGAAAACACTAGAGGGATAAATGTATCACCAAACACCATCATACTAGGTGACTTCAATTACCCTAATATAGACTGGGAACACTACTCAAGCCCAAACACCCTAGCCCAAAAGTTCCTGGAATTCATAAACTCAAATGCCATGGAACAACTAGTCACCATCCCACAAGAGGAGAAAACATACTTGATCTCATCATCACGAACATGGGAGCACAATGTTCAACACGGAAGTATACCCCTCACTGGTGAGATCAGATCACAAACTAATCTCGCTGGAGGTCCTCATCCCACCCCACCTGAAATAAAAAGACCACAGTAAGAACTGACTTCACACTTCTAAAGACTAGTGTGGTCTCCTTTAAGACAGAGCCGGCCGGAAAACAGTACTCAAGCCGCTGAATCACTTACAAATGCCTTCTACCAGCACCTGCAGGACTGCATGGATAAGGCAATCCCAAGCAAAACAAAGACTCTTTGTACCAAAGGCAAGCGTCCACTCTGGTGGACCCCAGCCATAAACAAACTCTACAACAAAGGAGGAAGCTACTACAAGATAGAGCAAAATCCTTAAAAGGTAAGACACCCTTGATCACTATAAGTAAAAACTAAGAGCTCTCATAAAATCATCCAAAGCAAATTTTGAGAGAAAAATAGCTAAAGACTCAAAAGACAATCATAAGGCCTTCTTTAGCTATGTTAGAAACCTGGGAGGAAACTCCCAGATATGCTCAGAACTAGTTCAAAATGATGTGAAGATTACTGATCCTACAGACATTGCCAACATACTGGCTGACAGGTTCAGTGCAAACTTCTCCCCTCCCCAAAGGAGATATCTATACCAAGCGATTGCAGCCCCCAAACATCTCCAGCCCAGAGTGAGAACTGCTCTCTCCAAAGCAAAAACACAGCATCCATGGGACCTGATGGTGTCCCCTGTGTGCTCCAATTAAACCCACAGCTAGGACAGCTGTTTAATCATAGTCTTACCTCTGGATCTGCAACTGTGGTCCCACTTCACAAAGGCGGTGCCTCCACCGACCCTGGAAATTACCGCCCATTAGCTTGACAAGCCTTATCTGCAAAGCCATGGAGAGGATCATAATGGACCTCATAAATAAAGACATAGGGAATTTGCAGACTTTGGATCCATCCCAGTTTGGCTTTGTCAAAGGCAGATCATGCCTTCTAAACTTGGTTGACTTTTGAAACAGTCACCAAAGCCATTGATGAGGAAAGGCAGTCCATACAGCCTACCTCGATCTGGCGAGGCCTTTGATACAATACCCCACTCGGGTATCATTGAAAAACTCATCAGCTTAAATGTTAACCCATACATCACAAGATGGGTTGCAAACTGGCTGAGTGACAGAACTCACAGGGTCAGAGTTGCTGGCGCCATGTCAGACTCAAAGCCTGTCACAAGTGGTGTACCACAGGGCTCAGTCCTGGGCCCACTCTTGTTTGGCATCTACTTTTCAGTACAAGCAAACACAGGAGGGTTATGGCTGACAAAGTTTGCAGATGACTGCAAACTGGGCCATAGTAGAAAACACATCTGACACAGATATCCTTCAGAAGGGTCTCACAGAAGCGGATAACTGGTGCCAGAGCCATGGCCTAAAGTTAAATGCCAAAATGCATAGTCATACCGGGAAAAACAAGGTTACCTAGCTACCAAATAGGTGGCAATCCACTGAGTACAGAAGAAGTTATCAGGGACCTGGGGACCCAGGTTGATAGTAGTCTGTCATTCGACACCCATGTAGCTAAAGTAGTTAGGAAGACCTTCTACATTGCCCACCTTATCATGAAGGGATTCTCATCTAGATCAAGGGAGGTCATAGTCTCCCTATACTCATCACTCATCAGACCAATGATTGAGTACAATGCCCCATTCGAATGTATCTGACCCGACACTTGCAGCAGCTGGAGAGGCCACAAAAGTTCCTCACCAAAAGGATAAAGGGTCTCAAACATCTGTCCTATGCTGCCCGACTGAAAGAACTCCAGCTCTATTCAGTAAGCGCTTGCTCAGAGGCGACCTTTGCCTAACATACAAGGCCATGTCAAACCCAGATTTGATGAATATGCTTCACCTCAAAAATCTAGATCCGTCAGAGCCACAAGGGCGGGAGACTTAAACCTCGACACGGCTATTAATAGGGCGTGCTGGAGGGATAGATTCATCACCCAAAGACTCCTATGCTGTGGAATAAAATCGGTATATGTGAGGCAGAGCACGCTGGCCTTGTTCAAGAGAAATCTTGACCAATGGATGGGAGATCGCAGATATACCCCAGGGATTACCTCAGTGTCACTGCTCAACAGAGGCACAGCAAAATAATGGGTATAGTTCCCCATACTAAAGGGGTGGCGTAAGCCACAAAACTATGGGCTAGGCTTGTAAATGCCCTCGGGCAGATAGCCTAGTATGAACCTATGAACCTATGAACCTAAAAGTGGTTAGTAATGATGATTTGTGATCAAGCATCACTTGCCAAAGTGAACTCTTTGCATCCAAAACACAAAAAAACAGTGGCATTTGGTATTACAGCTACAGCCTCTTCAACTTTGTGCATTGGATGATATGGTCTTTTCAATGCTTTGTTCAAATCTCTTGGGTCAATCCATATTCTGATTTCATCTGAGCCTTTTTTGTGGGCTGCTACCATAGACAATACCCATTCAGTTGGTTCTGCAACTGGACAAATCACACCTTGCTGCACCATTTTATCCAACTGAGCCTTAACTTTGTCTTGCATAGCAAGGAACTCTTCTTGCTAGTCTGACTACTGGGGTGACCTCTGGGTCTCACTTCATGGAATACACTACTGGAACTTTGTCCAACCTATCATCGAAAACATCAGCATATTCTGAGAAAATGACTTCAGAAAAATTAGAATTAGGAGATGCACTTATGTGATGGAACTTCTTTGGTAAAAGAAAGCAGATTAATTCTCAAACTATCTTTGAGACCCAATAAAGACTATATTGGTCTTCTGACTACATAGAACAACAAGTTGTAACAGTTCTTGGTCAAATAACATGAAAGCATCACTAAGCCTTCGGTTTAAATCTCTTCACCTACATAAGCAACACATTTCGCACTACTGGCCACAATGAGTTGGTCATTAGTTCTCACTTTAGCAAATGTGTCTGCTGATATAACATTACACTTTGAACCAGTGTCTACTTTAAGCTCTGTGGATTTACCATTGATCCGGAGCATACAAAACACTTCGCTTTTTGTCAATAAATTCACTGCATCAACTCTTTCACCAATTACTAATACACCATCCACATAGAAAGCTGACTGCTACATCTCTATTTGCTCAACCTGCTTTTTTTGTGACCTTTCTTTACTTCTGTATGAGGTTTACTCGATTTGCAAACTTTTTGGAAATGGTTCCATTTTTTACACTTGTGACACTGCTGACCAAATGCTAAACACTTCTCTCTTTTAGACTCATGATTTGCACCACAATTGCGACACTTAACAATAAAGCTGGACTTGGGTTTTGCTGATTCATGCTTGTACTGTACTGAGCATGTGTCTTTAACTGAACTGGTCTTAGAACTTGCTGGAAAACTATGTGGTGTCCTTGGTGAGCCAGCAGGGGTTGTGGCTGCCATGTGCTTAGTCGGCCTATTTCTTTTTGCCAAGTGTTGCATACTGTCTACATTTGCTTTGAAGCCTGTTGAAACTATACTCTTGTCACTTGCAAGCATACTTGTGTGTTTTTCTGTCACTTCATGGATTTGACAACTCTCTATGGTTTACTCAATGTTAAATCACTATCACGAAGCAAGATCTTTCTCACAGCAGCATTATCAATACCACACACGAGCCTGTCCTTTATTAACTCATCTTTTAAGTCACCAAACAGGCATGTTTTAGCCTTGTTTCTCAGAAGAGATATACAAGCTACAAAAGTTTCCCCTGGTTTCTGATCTCTTGTGTAAAACAAATGCCCCTCTAATGTAATATCTGTCTGGGGGTTACACATTTCTCTGAACTTGCACTTTAAACACTCGGGTCTTCCCCTGACTCAACCTGTACAACAATACAATGGTGTACAACAATACAATGGTTTTCACCTTCTCCTTCATATACTGCTGGTGCATACACAAACAAATGCTCTCTTTCTATGGCCTCTGACCCAGCTATGTTTAGCAAAATGAATGCCCTAGTGTGTGCATCTTCAACTGAATAAGCTGCTTGTATAAAAATGTCATACTCTTGCTCAAACATTCTCCAATTATCTGCAATATTCTGATCAAATGCAAGTGGTAAGGGCTTTTGAAATCCATCGGCCATATTAACACATGCCAGTGGAGGATTTTGCAAATAAGCACGAACACATACACATATGCCAGAAATTTATGCCAGTATTTATAACTTTGCTCAATAGCACAACGAGCCTCTGTATAACTGAACTTTGCAAAAGAAGCATCTCTCGGCACTGTAATATTCTTGAAATTACTGTATTGCATGATATCACCTCTTAGCATTACAAGAAACACATCAAATAACTGCATGATGTAAGCCTCTGTGTAACTGAACTTTGCAAAATAAGTTTCTAGGGCAGCATAATACTTTTGAAATTATTGTATTGCTAATGTCATTTATTATCATTTTAAGAAGCACTTCAAAAAACTGTACAATGTGAATAAACTGGGCAGGAGAAGCTCAGAGTCAACAACTTTCAAAGTAATGGCACTTTGTGAATAAACTGTACAAATCACAAATCACTGAAACTTCCCCAAAATGGTGGTACATTTCTAGGCAATTCTCTACAGTGTAAGAAACGCTCTGTAATGGCGGCACTGCAAACGGACATACCAGCACAAGAAACTTTTCAAAATGGCTATACTTTGACTGCACTTTACGACACAGTTACACTTTGCACACAAATAACTTTGTGAAATACATGAACAGTAATAAGCACACATTGTAAGCACTTTTACACACTTGGAGATACTTCATATAACTTTAGTTATGCCCTTGATACAATGTGAAGTCGTAGTTATGCCAAAACACAGCACTTTGCCAAAAAACATGTAGTTGCCTTGCTTAATTTATGCTTAGTGTGCCTCTTTTTGCCCTTATATTAATTTTGCTCGTTTAATCTCTTTTCATGCTCATTGTACTTTTCTTGTGCTCGCTTTACTCTAAACATGCCCGTTTTGCCTTTAAACATACTCATTTTACTTTTCTATTAATCATTTCATCAAATACTTTCACATTAAACATTTCCCTTAGCTAATAAGCCTTTTGTGCCTCCCACTTGTTTAATAATGCGTTTCATGCCTTTGTACTACCCGTTTATTCTTTTTATGAAACAAGTAGTTTGTACGTATTCTCATTACCTTTGCTTCTTTTCTAGCTCCATTTTGTGCTTGATTCTCTTAGTTTACCTTCACTGTCATCTCTGCATCCCATGGCTCCAAATCTTATTCTTTGCGATCCCAGTTCTGACACCATGTCTCTCTCCTACTTTGGACACAATAGAAGAGTCTTCATGGGTTCTGTTTAAGCAGCTTTATTTTATACAAACACATCACGATAGAAGTTTACTAACTTTAACTTAAGTAACTTGTATACAGACTAACTGTTGTAATCATACATGCTTAGTCCTTGGCTGCATTCTCAAAAATGGCACTAGGAATGGCACATGCTTGATATTTATACGTGCACTCTCAGTCTTTGACATGCTACTTAAAGATACAGTATATAGCACGTGCACTCTGATCTACATTGGGTATTCCTTGTCTTGGAAATATGGACTTCAATACATTGACTACATTTGCAATGGTAATGTCTGACAGTTTTATCCCTTCAGGATATTTAGAATAACTATCCACTCAGGTAAGAAATTAAACAAATCTGTACATACTCTTCTCCACAGTCTCTTTTGAAATGTAAAGGCCAACATTTCCTTTCATGGAATACTTTTATCAAATTATTTCCCCCCTCTAGTGCTGCCAACTATCAAGCCCATTCATTTCCTAGAATGCTTGGATTGCTGAGGCAAGAGCCAACTAGTGAATGGGCTATCATCCAGGCAGACAAGAAGGGTGGGGATGCATCTTCACCTGGACTACAAGGTGGGCCCTGCAGCAACCTGACATCCTCAAACTCCCTAAATGACACTTAGTGGCATATGCATGCCCCTACTTGCCTGTCTAATAAGGTTACTGTGTTGCGCACCACGATAGCCACAGATGTCTTGACTTGGTTGCTGCATGCTGAGTCTCCTGCCTCCACTAGGAGCCAAGCAAGTAGTAGGGAAAGCTGCCCTCTCTCCCATGGATGGACAATCTGTAATAAGCTGCTTACTCCCAAGCTCATCCAGCTCACAGGCTACTGCTCAACCCCACATTGTCTAGGCTGCCGTCAGAGCTTTTTCCATCTGTGCCACACAGCCACTTCCTCTCCTGAACTATTACTATGGCACAGACTGCATACAGACCAATGTTGTGCTTTTTTTTCTATTTACACTAGCATGCAAGGTCAATATACTACAACTTAAACTCTTTTTGTTACACATCACTGTGCCTAGATGCAACTCAAATATCCTTTTACATGTCTACTTTGTCAGAGGATTAGGTATTACTGTTTTTTCATCTTTAAATATTAAACCTGGATTCAGCTTTTTTACTCCTGAAATGAAAAACAGAACTATATCTCTTACTTTACTGATGACTTTTACCCTGGCCATCATTTCATTGTGACCTCTTTCAGGAACTGCATTTCTAAATCAGTGTCATGAAATCTCTAAAACGTACTTGTTCTTCCACCATTGCTAATTGTGGTATTATCCAATATTTTCTAGTTGTTCTTTGATCAAATATTCATGTTAATCTGATAAATATGAATACATATCATTTATATATACATAGATATGTAGTCCATATCTGTTATATGTAATTCCTTGCCTGGTCTGTATTTTACTTTACACTTCTGGAGATGAAGAAAGATCCTCTGCAATCTCAAAAAATGGCTTATACAAAGACTTTTTAAATATGCTTTTAAAGGCTTTATGGCCTGTCTGAATCTGGACTTCTTCATCAATGTATTTATGGAACTTCTTACATCTATATACTGCTACAAGCAACCCATTTTCTATTTTATCATATCTCTTTGGGCAACTACAAATGCTCCTTTTTTATTTTTTATTCATTCTGGTTCCCTAGTTCCTCACTGGCCATAAAAAGTCTTCCTCTTAAAGGCCTAACAGGACCAATCATTCTTCCCAGGGTTGAGAGTCTAAAAGTCCCTTCATGCCCCAGGGATATGACAGTAGACTGAAATAGTGTGCAAGCATGCTTCAACACATACCAGCTTCTGGTTATGCAGCACACCACCTTCAAGAGTGATCCTCACTGTCCACCCAATGAACCAAATGTGGTCCATCCCTCTGAGATGGATAAGCTGACAACTTCTTCTCCATTCCCACATCACTATGCCATCTCCTCCAATGACCAGGATACTAGTCAAAAATAGGTAGACTGACACACAAGTTAGGGCTTCTTCACTCTTAGCCATTGGAAGTGATCATCCATAAAAGTTCTTGACTCATAGTTAAACAGTCTAACAACAGCATTCTCACCTGCATCCAGATGTATTTTTAGCAAAACTGTGTTAGTGGGTGCAGTAACATATTGGTGCATGAATGAACTGGCTAGAAACAGTGGCACATGAAAGAACTGGCTAGAAACACTGGCACATGAAATCATTGGTTTGAAAAAGACTGGCACCTGATATTTATAAAAACAATGGCATATGAAACATGAAGCAGCTTAACGTTCTTTGATATAGATTCAGTAAAGACCTGAGAACGAACTGGCCTTGGCTCTAGATGATTGCCACTGTTAAACGTCCCAATGACCCCTTGTGCAAAAATGGGAAAAGGGGGTTTCAGATGGATGAATACAGACACTGGCATGAAAAACATTGGCATGCAAAAGAACTGGCTTGAAAAACATTGGCATACGAAATAACTGGCTTGAAAAACATTGGCATGCAAAAGAACTGGCTTGAAAAACATTGGCATACGAAAGAACTGGCTTGAAAAACATTGGCATACGAAAGAACTGGCTTGAAAAACATTGGCATACGAAAGAACTGGCTTGAAACATTGGCATATGAAATAACTGGCTTGAAAAACATTGGCATACAAAAGAACTGGCTTGAAAAACATTGGCATATGAAAGAACTGGCTTGAAAAACATTGGCATATGAAAGAACTGGATTGAAAAATATTGGCATACGAAAGAACTGGCTTGAAACATTGGCATACGAAAGAACTGGCCTGAAACATTGGCATACGAAAGAACTGGCCTGAAACATTGGCATAGGAAAGAACTGGCTTGAAAAACATTGGCATACAAAAGAACTGTCTTGAAAAACATTGGCATATGAAAGAACTGACTTACAAAACATTGGCATATGAAAGAACTGGCTTGAAAAACATTGGCATATGAAAGAACTGGCGAATGCCACAGAAAAGAATTAACATTACAAGCCATCTGAAAAAGGTAATAGTAAAATGAGGTAATGTAGGGGGCATTTTGGCCATTGAAAACTTTGACACTAACATAGCTCGTAGAAATACATTATTTTTACCGCTGAACATAACCCCCACTCCACCCCTCCAGAAAATAAAGTTACACATTTTCACTGTACCAAAAAACACTAAAATGAGAATGCACAGTGGATACCATAGACCCGATTTAGCTTTTGACCACAGCAGTTAAAAGAAATAAATGTATAGCACTAATTTACACAACGCAATGATCTACTAATGAACATGCCCAACAGCAGCACTGTCAGATTATAATGAAAGCAGTACATTGTAAATTTATTGAGGACATCACTAAAAACAAAAAATACAAACTTGCTACTTATAAAAGCAAACTATCCTGTAACAACGACATGGTTGAGTACAATCTCAAAGGTACTCCATTAACTTCTGAGCATGCATCCACCAAAAAAAAAACAAAAAAAAAAGGAAAAAGTCCGTAAACATTTAACTTTTAAAAATACTTCTTGCAAGAGCAGCTAAAATAAACTACAATGTATGGTAGGCTCCATGGACCCCTTTTACCTCAAAACATACTATTAATAGTAATTTAACCAACAGAGAGATGCAATAAACAGACCAAAGCAAAATCAGCACCCCCTACATTCACACATTACAAGCAAAGCAGGACATTTTAACCTTATTAAAGGCGGCATAAAAAATAAAATGCACACATTTACAACTATAAATTAAAACAATCTTGAAACAGCTTCAGCAAGTTGGCAACATGTAGAATAATAAATGCACTATGTTAACTATTAACATTCCCCCTCAAAAGGTAGACCTGTACCACATGCCCATTGACTTGCAAAAACAATAAAAATTACCCAAACAGTATATCCTAACTTCCTGAAAAAGTACAGTTTTGTACCTACCATAAATGTAGATGTTCGAGGATCCACATTGCTGCAGTCCTAACTATTGGGGTAGTCCGCTGTCCAGTCGGCCCGAATACCAAAGTATATGGCTGACGTCGGTCACGGCGCATTAGACTGACGTCAGTACGTCAGGGTACTAATGCGCATGACCGACGTCATATCCTCAGTCTTTTCTTGCCCCAGATGTCAGAAGACCCTAAAAAGACAAGGCCAAAACCAAAACAAACCAAACATACCTGCACCAAAAATATATACAATATATACAAGGGTACCAGTATATAATCTGTCCTACACAACCACACCTAAGCACAGAGGGAAGGAGGGAGGGTAAATTGGACTGCAGCAATGTGGATCCTCGAACATCTACATTTATGGTAGGTACAAAACTGTACTATGTTCTTCATTCCACATTGCTGCAGTCCTAACTATTGGGTAGAATCCCAAAGCAGAGGTAAGGGAGGCTGGCAAATCATAAGGAAGCAGGAGCTGATAACATGCCTTGCAAAATAGCTGTGGCAAAACCAGCCCTAGACTTAGAGTAGAGAGGAAGGTGGTAATGCTTAGAGAAAGTATGCACTGAACTCCAAGTAGCTGCCTCCAAAATATCCTTAGTTGCCACCCCTTAGAAATGCTGTTGAAGTGGCAGTAGCCCTAGTGGAATGAGACCTAATCCCAGCTGGAATCTCCTTGCCATGATGGGAATAACAAAATGCAATGCAAAACCCAATCCACCTAGAAATAGTTTGTTTTGACACAGGCTTGCCCTGCGAACTCAAAGCAAAAGAAACAAACAACTGCTGAGACTGCCTAAAATCCTTAGTCCTGCTTAAATAATAACGCAATTGCCTGTGTACATCTAAAGTGTGCAAAATCTTTTCCCCTTTATTTTGGGGATCTGCATAGAAAGTAGGCAAATGAATAGTTTGGTTTAAAGCCACACTAGAAACCACCTTAGGCATAAAAGAAGGATTAGTGCGTAATGATACCCTATCCTTATGAAAATCAAAAGGCTCAACCGCCATAAGGGCCTGTAACTCAGAAACCCTTCTTGCAGAAGTAATGGCCAACAAAAAGCAGTCTTCCATGACAAGTATTTCAGTTCAGCAGTAGCCGAGGCTCAAAAGGTTGTAGAGTAAGTTTCTCCAACACAAAATTGAGATCCCAAGCAGGAGTAGGAGCTCTATTGGGGGTCTTATATTCTTTGCCCCTCTAAGAAATTGCTTGAACAAAGGATGTGAAAACAATGGTGGGTCACAATCATAGTGAGCTGAAATTGCTGCAGCATGAATCTTAATGGAAGAGAAAGACAAACCTTTGTCCAATAACTCAGTAAGATATTGAAGAGCCACACTCAAATTAGGCTCCGAAATCTCCAAATTCTTTGCTGCAGTCCAAAATAAAAATCTCTTCCATTTTTCTGTACACTTTCCTTGTACTAGGTCTTCTGGCTTCCATAATCACATTTAAAACTTGTTGAGGAAGCTGAGACCTGCTGTCTTTCAAAACAGAATATGCCAGGCTGTTAGATGAAGAGAGTGAAGCTTGACATTGAGCAGATGACCGTCCCTCTGAGACAACAGGTGTGGAATCAAGGGTAAAGGCCATGGAGGCTTCCTTACCAGACTCCTCAGTAATGGGTACCAGTGCTGCGAGGCCAATCTGGAGCTATTAATATCATCCTTGGCTTGTCTTGTCTGACCTTTAGAAGCACCTTTGGGAGAAGAGGCAGAGGTGGAAAGCATACACATGAAGATTTTTCCAACTGAAAGAAAGAGCATCCACTTTCCAAGCTGTGTGATGAAATCCCTTCGTGCAAAACTTTGGCAGCTGGTGGTTTAGTGGAGAAGCGAACAGATCTATGTCTGGAGTTCCCCATGACACTGTCAATTTTTGAAATACATGAAGATCCAGTTTCCACTCGTGGGGATCCATGATTTGTCTGCTTAACACATCTGCTAAGGAGTTCTGTGCTCCGGCAGAAACCTTGCCTGAAGAGTTAGTTGCAAGCTGAGCGCAGTCTCCCATAAAATCATTGCTTGCCTGCACAATGGGTAAGAATGTGTTCCCCTTGTTTGTTGATGTACCACATGACAGTTGTGTTGTCTGTTAGAATCAACACCTGCCCTGGAAGAAGTAACTCCTTGAAAGCCATTAATGCAAACTGGACTGCTAACATCTCTTTCATGTTGATATGTAGATGCTGTAGTCTGGCAGGCCACTTGTCTTGTATCCACTTTCCATCTAGATGAGCTCCCCAAGCAATGTCTGAGGCATCTGTCGTTAGAATCTGACTTGCCTCTGGCCGGGTCACAGAGAGTCCCTTGTTTAGGTGACATTCCTGAGCCCACCACAAAAATTCCTTTTGAATGCAAGGTATTATTTGAATGACAGTGTCCAAATCCTGGCAGTGCTGTGTCCATAGATTTTGAGATACCATTGTAGCTTCCTCATATGCAGTTTGGCATTGGGAAGCACCAGAATACAAGATGCCATGAACCCTAAGGCTTGAAGGACTGTCCTTGCAGTCAGCCCGGACTGAAGAGATAATTGATGGAAGTAACTGGAAAGATTCTGTTGTTTGTCCGGGGTTAAAAGGCCATCTGGGCTGCTGTATTCAGTCTCACACCCAGAAAGCACATGTCTTGAGAGGGTACTAGACTGGACTTTATTTCGTTCACAGAATACCCTAGGCATCTTAGCACTGCTATGACATATTCCAAATGCTGTAGAAGGTCTTCCTTTTCTTGAGCCAGAATCAGGCAGTCGTCCAAGTAAGGATAGATTTGAATTCCTTTTAGCCTGAAGTAAGCTATCACTGGAGCCAGAACCTTTGTGAATACTCTGGGTACAGTAGATAAGCCAAAGGGCAATGCAGAGAACTGATAATGAGAATTTCCAGCTCGAAACGCAGATACTTCCTGCAACTTAGCCTTATAGGCACATGAAGGTAAGCTTCCTTGAGATCTAAAGTTACCATCCAGTGATCTTTGCCCAGCAGAGGTAAAAGCTGTTGTAACGTCAACATTTTGAACTTGGGAATGTCCAGATAAGTGTTGAGGACAGATAAATCCAAAATTGGTCTCCACGTGTTCCCCTTCTTTGGTACTAGGAACAGGCGAGAATAAAATCCTAGGCCCCTTTCTGGCACAGGAACTGACTGAATGGCTCCTATTTGGAGCAACAGAGAAATTTGCTTGTGAGCCTCTGTTCTTTGTAGAGGAGGAATGTCTGGCATGCCTTTGAAAGGAGGCAAGGTATGGAAATAAAACCTGTAACCGTGGTGAATGATATCCAGAACCCATTTGTCTTGGGTAATTAAATTCCAATTTTCTTTGAAAAGAGACAGCCTTCCTCCCAGAGGTGCTGCCAGGCGAGAATGTACTGGCAGCTGAAAAGGCAGGTCATTGGGTCTGCTTACGAAAGGACTGACCCCTGCCCTCACCAGAAGTCTGAGCAGGTGAACTCCTGTCCTAGGCCTAAAAGAACCTTGAGCTCTGCCCCTACCACGTCTAGACCTACCCCTAGACTGGGAATCATAAGCAGGATAAGTCCACCCCTTAGTAGGCCAATTTCTACTAAACTTGGAGGCTGTACCTGCAAAAAATCCTTAACAGTTTGCATAGACTTAGCCTTGTCCTCCATTTTCTTTAAAACTGCTTCCACAGGCGAACCAAACAACACATCAGACTGTAAAGGAGCATCCAAAATCCTTGTCTTAACATGCTCAGCTAAGTTCTGATCTCTCAACCAGGCGTGCCTCACGAAGAACAGAACCAGTGGCAGCCACCCTCGAGGAGGCCTGCACAGCATCAAAACCACACTGCAAAGAATGCTTTCCCACTTGTTCAGAAACATGAACTAAATCCTGCAGCTCTTTACACTCAATACCTTCAGCCAAAGCATCCACCTTAGACTTCAATTGTGAAAGGAGATAATTCTGATATTTTAACATATGAAACTGACAATTCAACGCCCTCATGGCTATAGTGGAAGAAGTGTACACTTTCTTTCCCCATCTATCCAAAGCCCTTGCCTCTTTATCAGGAGGAACAGGATTTTTAACCACAGAAGCCTTCACACCTTTAGGCCCCTGAGAGACAGTTTCTGGGTCTGCCCTAGGACTCTTAAAAGATACTTATGGGCGTCAGGCACCCTATAGTACCTATCCGGTTTAACTGGGGCAGGAGGCAAAGAGTCAGGATTTAGTGAAGCCTCTGCAAAAACATCTTCTACCACATTCAGAACAGGAGGTATAGCTAAAGGCCTATGCTGGGGTAAAACAAGAATTCTCTAAGCCTCTTCCTGGAATCAGAGAAATCTTGACCTTCCCATTTAAAATGCTCCCTCATGGAATGCAGAGTCTCTGAAAAAGAAAAATCCTCAGGAGGCGAAGCTGAAGGAGTAGAATCATCCACATCAGAATCAGAATAAGGAGGATACTCCTGCAAGTCTTCAACCGAAGACTCAGAAGCCTCCGAACATTGCTCAAAACTCTCAAACTCAGGTTCCACCCTAGGCCTCTTATCAGGAGGGCATAGAACCTCTAATCATAGTAATCAAATCCTCTGCCATTTTAGCATATGCTTCTTAGGCAAAGACCCTGAAACACTCGGAGAAACCCCCACTGAAGCTAAAGTAGGCCTGCCTCTTAAAGAAGCCCTGGCAACAGAAGGCGAGGCCCTAACCACCTTAGGAAGAGAAGGAAGAACAGCCACCTGAGAAGCCCCTTCAGCCTGGCCTACTTCCTGAGAGGCCACATCCTGTAACAATAAAGTTTCTCCCTGAGACTCCAAAGAAACTCCTGGCAGAACCTCCGGCTCCACTGAGCCCTCTAAAGAACCGACGTCCGGGACTGTCGGTTCTTCCACTCTAGGCTTCGCTGCTTTGTCCTTGCGCTTTTTGGCTGAAGCGGGCGTCGGAGCATCCGACGGCATTTTATAATTACAACGCTTCCCAAACACTAACCTGGCACAGTCTAACCTTCTCTTAATAGTGCGCTTGTTAAATCTAGCACAAGAGCGGCATCCAACAATGTCGTGCTCAGGCCCTAAACAAGGTATACACAAAGTATGGTAATCCCTATGAGGTATCTGTTTCCCACAAGAAATACAGTTATTCACTTTTTCTGACATCCGGTTAAATACTGAGGCAAGAAAAATCCAAAATATTCCCCAACGGGGTACTTAGCCAACTTTGATTCGGTCTGAAACTCTGACTTCAGAAACTTTCAGAACGCCAACCTGCACTCGCAAAATTGCTTCTGCATCGGACCATGCGGCAAAAAAGACTGAGGATATGACGTCGGTCATGCGCATTAGTACCCTGACGTACTGACGTCAGTCTAATGCGCCGTGACCGACGTCAGCCATATACTTTGGTATTCGGGCCGACTGGACAGCGGACTACCCCAATAGTTAGGACTGCAGCAATGTGGAATGAAGAACATCAGCATTAATTGCTCACATTTCCACACAACAAACGGCAAACTATGCTCAAACATTTTCTATCTGCAAACAGAAAGTACCCTGAAAAAGCTATGACAATGGAAATACATTACACTACATTTAAATTTAAGACTGCCCCCCACCAGAAACAAACAAAACTTCTATACACACGGTTTAGCCTTTAAAAAGTAATGCTTCCCAATCATACCCCCCAACAACAATCACAATTACATATACATACACACACAGGTGTTATATCTTTAAAATCTACTACTTGAAAATCTCAAAATAACCACTGCACAGATTTAAATACTGCGTACTACACCCCCATCTACCTCTAAACATTAAAAACTTAAATAAAGCACAATATTCCCATTTAAAACTACTACTTGAAAATCTCAAAATAACCACTGTACAAATTGAAATACTGTGTACTGCACCCCCATTCACCTCTAAACATTAAAAACTTAAATTTAAATAAAGCACAATATTCCCATTTAAAACTACTACTTGGAAATCTCAAAATTACCTCTGCACAGATTAAAATACTCCATACTACACCCCCCCATTAACCTCAAAAAATTAAAAACTTAAAGCACGATATTCCCATTTTAAATAACTAAAGCAACAGAATACTATGTACTTATCATTATCACAGTCTTTGCTGGAAAAGCTGGCTTCCTTCCTGCTGGAATGGCTAGCTGGATGACTGGCTCTCTGTCAGCTGAGTGGCTGGGCTGGCTAGCAGGCTCCCTTGCTGGCTAGCTAGCAGGCTCCCTTGCTGGCTTTTTGGCTGGCTGGCTAGCAGGCCCCCTTGCTGGCTTCTTGGCTGGCTGGCTTCCTTGATGGCTTCTTGGCTGGCTTATCTCAATCCTTTCCAATTCCGGAACCAAGTTATTAGCAGCTGTAGAGCACTAATACAAAACTGCTCTACAGCTGCTCCCTTTGTAGGGCTCTTCCGACGTGAATCCACACCCCCTTCCATCCTTGCAGCCAATTGCTGCTTGAATTACACCACCCAGACCTAACAGGGAATACCTCTAACTGCAGGTCCGGGTTGGTAACGTAGCCGCATTGCCGTGGAATAACCGGAAGTATTTTTGGCTTTTCCGTGGCAATTCAGCTGCAGTGAAAAATGTGACTTTTAAAGTCCCACTGCCTGACAATGCAGGCAACGGGATGAAAAGGCTCAACCCGCTGACAACGGGACAGGTGGTAACCGTAACTGAAGGTCATGCCTCTGAAACTACAGACCCTGAAAATGGGTACAAAGTTGCTTGAAAAGTATGCATATTGGGCCAAAAATCTGGGTACTTAATTAGCATATAATTTGAATACTGAATAGCACATACCTCTTCTTATTTTAAGTAGGATTATGGGATACTACTCAAAAACACATGTTTAAAAAACTGTAACAAAAATAAAAGCATAACATGAACACCAAAGTGTAAAATCTGAACATGTTATTAAAAGATACTGAATAAAATTTGCTTCACAAAATCATTTATTTTGCATCTGGAAAAGAAATGTGCAAAATGCAGGTCCTTCTTTAAATTATTGAGGACACCAGTATGTTGGTCATGTAGTCTGGTTTCCTATGTACTAAACAGCTTTAAAATCATATATGATGGATGGCGACACCAAGACAATCATGTGAATGGATAAATCAAACCTGAAAGTAGGTACATACCTCCAAAAATAAGTACATTCTGAAAAGAGGTATGTAAACCCCTAAACAAGAATTGGCTATGAGTGGACCATGGAGGGATGGATGGAAGCAGCAAACAAACAAAGTGGTTTCTGTAGCACTGCTATGTTTTTTGATTTCCTTTAATATGTGCCTTCAGAAAGTGTTTAGTAACAATTAGGTGCCATCTAAATTCAAGCCTCTTTACATGGCACTAAGGAACGATTCACTATAATTCAAACATGTTCCAAACATTGTGCCACGAAAGTCCCAGGCCAACAGCCATTTCTTCTACAGTGTAGACACATAAAAAGAAAGTCTTGTTCCATCTGGTTGAAATATATAATATATCCGGAATGCAAATAACACTATTTTGTCTTACAGATTTGGAAACTATTATTACGATTGTTATCTTGCCACCAATGTTATTTCCCCATTTCCAGACTTCTGCAGCTACATATGAAGGGAGAGAGAGAGAGAGAGAGAATAAAAAAATTCCAGAAAGTGGACTTGATCTTATATAGAAGCTTAATTTGGATATCCCAAGTTTTTTGCTTTGGATGCAGTGATGTGCTTTAAAAATGGAACATATTTAAAGTATCCCAGTAGTTTATTCAGGCAAAAATTACTGTTTTTACTGAAGCTGTCATGTTCTGCTCAATTTATTCAAATAAGGTTTTCTTGTTTTATTTCTTTTATATTTTTACCAAAAAGTAAAATAGCACATTATTAATAAAGCCAGCTGTAGCAAATGAAATGTGAAATATGTACTTCTTTCTCTTATCAGGAGAGATATCTCTCAGCTGTCCAGATTATTGCCTCATGTATTTGGGCTATTCCTCATAAAATTTGTGGTTTTCTAGCAAATCACAGAGGATCAAAATCACTAAATAATGACATAAATTAGAGTTTCAGGCTTTCTATCCTTCAAAAATGTATGCTAACACAAAACGTGTTATAATAGTAACTTTCTATGTTTAAAAGCAATATCTAAAATCTGTCACTACTTTTTTTTAATGTGTCATTACTTTTGAGTCTTTGTCCCTCACTACCACCCATTATTTTAGGGTCTATATCGTATGAGCGAATAGGAAAAACCACGAACGCTCACAATCTTGAAAGTACCGGACCTCAAACTTGCTATTGTGGGGGGCTGTGCCCCACACACCCCCTGCTAAATATATATTCCAACTCCGAGATCGCACTACAGTGAGGAAAGGGCAAATATTCCATTCTTCACTGTACCGTGATCTCAGAAAAAGCACATTGAGATCCGGTACTTTCAAGATTATGAACTTTTGCGTTTTTTCCTATTCGCTCATATGATATAAACCCTTATTTTAGGCTTTGCCCAGATTTCTTGTGCTAAAAGGTTGAGAGATATGTCTGGAGACCAGATAAAGACAAATCACAGGTACATACAGGAATGTAGGCACGTAAATATTTTATAATAGTATACAACTAGACAAATAATCTTTTATGTGCTTTTCTTTCACATTACCTGTATGTGTTCTGATATGTTTTTGAAGATCTCCTGAAGTTTTAAATGATTTGGTACAGTTCTCTTCTGTGCAACGATATGGCTTTTCACCAGTATGTGTTCTGACATGACTTTTTAAACCATAACCTTGAAAATACAGATAAAGATGAAAACAAAATTATGGAAGCATCTGACACAAGCTGTTGCAGAATTTTTAAGCTTTTTAATTCACAGAAAATTATTCATAAAAACATCTGAAACTCTAGCATTGCTGCTCAAAAAGTGGGAATAAATAGTGTCATTTCAAAACTGTAATACACTTGCAAAAAAGTTGCAAATCTTGTATGTAGTAGATGACAGCTAGAATAGGGAGATCACGGATATACAGTGCAAAGGTGCAGGACATATGTGTGTGCTATCACAAATATCAGGGAAACAATGCTTGTGTATCTCTGTGTGGTCTGTGCTTTCAAACAGTGTGGCTGGGTAGTGTACAGCCATGATCTACAACACGGCTCTGATCTGCTTAGCCATTCCTGCCTGATGGCCTGTGGTAAATACAGCATGAATGCTGTGCATGCGTGTGTGTGTGTGTGTGTGTGTGTGTGTGTGTGTGTGTGTGTGTGTGTGTTATATACACATGTATGTATGGGATCATCTACGACCTGCCCTATGAATTATGACATGCTGGTAAGGCATTCAACTGACTAAAACAAATAGAAAATGGCATGGAAAAAGAAAAGTAAAGTTTTAATACTATCACAGACATAGTGCTTCTACCCCATTTACTTCAAGGCTTTATCAGAGTCAAACAAAATCAGTGTTTAATACATTAAATAGAAAAACTGATTAACAGCAGCCATACAGAATTCAAGATTAATTAATTAAAAAAGAGTTTGATTATTAAATTAAATGCATAACAATTGTATACATAAAAAATGGATAATATGTTTTGATTAAATGTATTTCTTTATATCAAGTACCCAGAGGCCTCCACATCTGGAAATACCCAGTCAGTACGGAAATTGGTTCCTTGATGTATAACAAACGTTTGGAGTTATTTGACCGCACGGGCATTGAGTTGATGAGGATTTTGATTAAACTTGATGGTGACATTAAAGAATTAAATTACAGTACTGTTAACAATCTTAGGTTTAATTTATTTACTGCTGATTACAACAGAATATTTAGTAACTTGGATTTTTACTGAACGTAACCAGGATATTAAACAGTGTAAGCTCTTAAGAGACTCTTAGGAATATGCTGAAAAGCATGCTTATCCCCTTCCTAGTGCCCCTAAACCTTTGGATTCAGTTGGTGATTATATTGTGCTTAGTATTTCATCACTAGATCCAAAATGGAGTGCAGCGAGCCAAACAGGAAACCCAAACAATTTATATTCCACTCGATTTATTAGCAAAAAAAAACAACAAGCATTAACGCTTTTAAAATACGAGTACGCGTTTTCGTCCTCAATATTCGGACTTCATCAGATACATATGAATTAATACCATTTATCCCTTATATATCCAAATTAAAATCAATTAGCCAATAAAATATTAACTAAGTATTTGAATGGACAAACCAACATTCTCTCTGAGCTCATAAATATTCATGAATCAATATATAATGTTTCATTACTTTAAAATACCTGTCAACTCCATTATATTATTTAAAACATAAATATATATAATTCATATATTTCCATACATTTATAAATAAATAAATACATAAAAATATTAAATGAATATGATATAAATGTATAAATATTGATTAATAAAAACTACATATAAAATCTGATGATAACTAGCTCCCTCTACTGTAGAAATTCATAATTACAATTAAATTCTGCTGGCTCTTAATATTAATAGTGGCAAGATTGTTAAAAAATCATTAAGGCCTGTTTTTTTCCCCGCATCTAGGGTAACTTGCCACCATAATTCTTTACTTTCTAAAATTTCCTCCCAGGGGCCCCCTCTGATATCCTGTCTAATTTGTTCTAATACAAAAAAGAAAAAATTATATCCTACACAAACCCTGGAATGTTTATAAAGTGCATTAGTGTCTTCTGCTTTTAAAATATCGTAGGTATGCTCATATATTCTTTTTCTTAATGTTCTTTCTGTTTTACCTACGTAGAATGCTTGACATTTTTGACATATCACAAGATATACCACTCATTTAGTATCACAACAATAAAAACTCTTACTCCTAATCCATCTCTTCCTACTCTCAAAGTAAAGTTCACCTTCATTTATAATATAGGGGCATTGATTACACCTTCCACATTTGTATGTCCCTATTCTTCTATTTCCTGTTGGTAATAAATTCATACTTGACCCACTAATAACTCTATTATTACTATTTTCCAGGATTTTTCTTGTACTATGCCACCTTATACCAAGTGGGACATGTATGGTACTAATACAAGGGGGAAGAGGAGTAATAATTATAACAAGACAAATGAATGGAATGACTTGGAATATGACATAGAATTTCCACCTTTGAGAGGAGTTGAACAAGTTAATAATCAACAGGGTGTAAATAGAGGAAATTTTCGAATGGGGGGGGGAGATATTAGAATGTTTTACCCCTTCTCTCAGTGTGACATGTGATAAACAAGAAGTAATTTCTGTGGATAGTTTTAAAAATACATATCAAGGATTTTCTATTTATAATTTTAGTAGCATACCACTAACTAAGGAGCATTTCAAATTACTTAGTAAAGGGTTAAAATATATACCCTATACCAAGGGAGACCTTACTAAGACATTGCTTGATATCAAACTATTTGTGAGAAAGATTAATTTGGAGGCTTTTGCCTCGAGAAACAATATAAAGAAAAACAATAGAGTACATCAAGGCCTAGCAAGGAAATCTACATTTATCCCACCTTTACACCCCCAACTAAAGAATTTTGAAGCAATATTTGAGAACGAAGTTAGAAAATTTCAGGATAAAAATAAATACACTTACAATCTTAGTAAGGAAGAAACTGAGGTATTAAATGAGTTAAGATGTAATCACCAGGATAGAATCATGAAACCAGATAAGGGAGGGGGAACTGTGATCATGGAGAACTTTTAGTTATGTACTCACCATAACTTCAGATGTTTGGGATCCATCTCGCCTACATTCTGACTGATGGGTTCGGAGCCGATCCCTCGGCTCCGACTCGGCACGCTTATGCCAAAGAGCGAAGTCTCTTATTGGCTGAGCTTACTATATCCCAGGATGCACCACTACCAGTCCCCCAGATCTAGTTTGTCCGCATACATGCACACATGCACGCACTGCTTATATAACATCGTCAGATGAAACAAGATAAAAACAGTAGAACTCAAACCGTTCAATCTCTTCTGATCTCCAAGGCAGGGGGAAGGAGGGTGGGTATTAGGAATGTGCGAGATGGATCCCAAACATCTGAAGTTATGGTGAGTACATAACTAAAAGATGTTATGTGATCTATCTCGCCTACATTCTGACTGATGGGACAGCGTCCCTAGCACCTGAATCCTGGGTGGCCCACTGGAAAACACTCCTGAGTACCATGGAACCAAATGATGCTCGCCCTTTAGATGCCACATCCAATTTATAGTGGGAAATGAAAGTGTGCGGGTTGGACCAAGTAGCCGCAGCACAAATCTCAGAAATAGCGAGCTTGGAATGAAACGCAAATAGAGGTAGCCATAGCTCTGGTAGAGTGAGCTTTGATAGATGTTGTAAGTTGCTTATTTGAAGAGGAATAAGCCTGAGTTATGCAATCTCTAATCCATTTGGAAATAGTAGCTTTAGTGATGGTTTTACCCAATTTATTATCTGAAAAGGACACAAACAATTGGTCTGTTTTTGAATTTGTTGAGTCCTGTCTAGATAGAAGCGCAATTGCCTGTGAACATCCAATTTATGCAAGGTGTATTCCGCTTCATTTGAAAATTTTGGAAAGAAAACTGGTAGCTCTAGAGATTGTTGGAGACAGAGATTAGAACAAACTTTTGGGCAAAAGATGGATTAGGTCTAAGTGATACTCTATCCTTGTGAAAAATCAAGTACAGTGGTTTGATAGATAGGGCTTGAAGTTCTGAAACTCTTCTTGCAGAGGTAATTGCAACTAAGAAGGCAGTTTTCCAAGACAGATATTTCAACTCACATGTAGCAGCCGGTTCAAAAGGGGAAGATGTTAAGGCACGAAGTACCAAATCAAGATCCCACGGAGGCGCAGGATGAAAAACTGGGGGTCTTAACAGCACAGCACCTTTCATGAAGGTTTTACATAATCTGCTGCTCATCAACGGTGGGTCTATGGATTCGTGAAATTTGGAGATAGCTGCTAGTTGGACTTTAATGGTAGAGACTGAAGATCCTTGATTAAACAAGGATGTTAAAAATTTCAAGACCTCTGGTATACTGGGGCAGTAATAGGGTCTAAGCCTCTGAGTTGAGCCCAGATAGCAAACCTCCTCCACTTACTGAGGTACAATTTCTTAGTGGTGGGTTTGTGGGCCGAAGATAAAACGTGAATAACTTCCGGGTCTAACTTGTGATTTCTGACTAAGGTCGGAAGTGGAGGAGCCAAGCTGTTAATTTCAAAGTGTGAAGGGACTGGTGCTGTCGTCCCGACTGATGAATCAGCAGGTCCGGAGTTAGATCCAGAAACCAAGGACCGTCCAGAGCATATTTCTTTAGGTAGGGAAACCATACCTGACGAGGCCAGTACGGAGCAATTAGAATCATTGTGGACCCCAATTGGGAAGCTTTCTGGATGACTTTGGGGAGGAGTGGAACCGGAGGAAAAGCATAAAGTAGTCCTGTTGGCCAAGGTTGGACTAGAGCATCTGTAGCTGCCTCCCCCTGACGCGGAGTCAAGGAAAAGAACCTTTTGCACTTTGTGTTTTGTGGTGTTGCAAACAGGTCACAGCACGGGGTCCCCCATCTTTTGAAAACCTGAGCTGCTACTGTTTCGTTCAGGGACCACTCGTGAGGAGAGAGAATCGTCCTGCTTAATCTGTCTGCCAATATATTGGATTTTCCTGGAATGTGGGTCGCTACCAGGAAGCGGTTGGTAGCTACAGCCCATTCCCACACCCTCATGGCCTCTCTGCAAAGGTAAGATCTGGTCCCTCCTTGTTTGTTTAGATACCAGACCACCGACATGTTGTCTGTGTGGATAGCGATAATGCCTTGAGGGAGAAACTTGTGGAGGGCTTGTAGGGACAGAAGTACAGCCCTCATTTCTAATACATTGATATGGAGAAAAGTTTCGTCTGGAAGCCAAGAACCCTGAACTAACCTGCCCAGACAATGCCCCCCCCCACCCCGTCTGGGAGGCATCCGTTGTCAAGATGGCCACCGGAGGGGGTATAACAAAAGGTCTTCCCTGGTTCAGATTGGATGGCTGAAGCCACCAGCGGAGGTCCCGTTTGCACGTTTCTGTAATCAGTATGAGATGATTGAGGGGGAGATCCTGAAAAGACCATTGTGTCGATAACAGCCACTGAAGAATCCTCATGTGCAATCTTGCCAGCGGAACTAGAAGAACCGTGGCAGACATTGAACCTAAAAGTTGCAGGACCAACCTGGCTGGGGCTTTGGATCTTGGAAGCAGGGCTCGGACTTGACCTTGTAATGTTTGAATCCTTTCGGTAGGAGGGAAGATGCATCAATTTTGAGTCTATCTCTGCTCCTATGAATCTTATGCTGAGAGGGCAGCAAGACAGATTTTGACCAATTGAATGTAATTCCCAGGAAGCACCCAGGAGATGGTGGCTTGTAGGTTGTCTAGTAGTAGATGCCTGGTGGTGGCAGTCAGGAGCCAGTCGTCCAGATAGGGAAACACTTGGAATCCGAGACTCCTCAGGTGAGCAGTCACTACTGCCAAACACTTGGTGAACACCCTGGGGGCTGTGGTGAGACCAAAGGGCAGTGCACAAAATTGGAAATGACTGTCTCCCAGGCTGAAGCGCAGATACCTCCTGGACGCCTGATGTATCGGTATGTGATAATAGGCGTCCTTGAGATCTATGGAGCACATCCAAACATCCTTCTCCAACAATGGGAGAATGGATTGTAAAGTGACCATTCGGAATTTGGACTTCATGACGGCCTGGCTTAGTTTGCTGAGATCCAATATGGGTCTCAGGTCCCCTGTCTTTTGGCACTAAAAGAACCTTGAGTAATTTCGGATCCGATCTGGTCTGTGGGGACCGGTTGGATGACTCCTTTTTCTAGCAGCTTTGAAGCTTCTGCGGCTGCAATTTCCCTTTGACTGGGTGGTGGGTCCGGGATGTTTTTGGACGGTGGGGGTGAGTGTGTGAAGGGAATGGTGTAACCTCCGGCAATAATCCGAAGCACCCATCTGTCCTGAGTAATAGACTCCCAGGCTTTTAGGTGCTTGGCAAAATGGCACCCGACTGGCTCCAGAGCAGCACAGCCGGGCAATCCCTCATGAAGTGTGGGAGGCTGAAGAGCCACGAAAGGACTCGCGGTCTCCAGTGTTGCGGGGCCCTCTGCCGCCTCTGGGACGGCGTCTCCCAGAAAAATTTCCCCGTCCTCTGCCTCTGGAAGGGGAATCTTCCTGCTGTTGAGGAAAGAACTTCTGTGATTTGGAACCACATCTTCCCTCCTCTTTAGCCTTGGGATAAGGCCGAAGGGAGTGGAATAACGTTCTACGGCAGATAAAGTTTTTCCCTCTTGCTCACAGCGGTAAGAGTGTCTTTTACCTTGGGTCCAAACAAAGAGGACCCATCAAAGGGAGCGCCAGCGAAGGAAGACTTGAAGGCCTCCGAAATGACACAACGGAGCCAGGCTTGTCTCCGTGAGCCACGCCTGTGCCTGCCGCTCTGCCCGCCCCTTCGCCGCATATGAAATGAGCCTCATGGACGAGTTAGAAATCGAGGTAAGGATAGCCAACTGAGAGCTAACCGACTGGGCTAGCTGCTCAGGTAGGTTACCTGAGAGGGAATCTGACAGCTCCTTGACCAGATCCCTCTGTAGTCTGGGTGAAATGTGCCAAATAATTCAGGGACCTTAGAGTAAAGGCCGCTGAAGTCAGGGTGCGCTTCCCGTACCGGTCCATGCTCCTAGACTCCTTATTAGGAGGATGGACGGACGTTGAAGCCTCTGCCACGTCCTGCTGTGTAGCAGATGCCACCACCATGGCATCTACAGCCACGCCTTTCATCAAGAACTCCTTCTCGGGTGGGGCAGACAAAAATTTGTTAGGGCGAGAAGGCACTGGTTCCACAGTATCTGGATGTTCCCACGCCCTCCGACAAACCAAATCCAGGAGCTCGTCGAAGGGCGGAGACACCCGGGAGGCGGAGGGCTGAGCCCCAAATGCCTTGAGAAGCACTGACTCATCAGCGGAGGGGGGGTTTGGATATCCAGCCGCCTCGTTGCTTAAGGATCTCTAGAATGTCTGCAAATGAGACATCATCCGAGGACGACTTTGGGGACCCCTCCGCATCATCAAGACCAGTGTCCGATGTAAGAGACTCGGGGGAGTCCACGTGCTTCCTCTTGCACGATCTCTTCCTTGGGGGTTCCTCCGAAGACAACTCCGAAGAACCCTCAGGAGGAGGGGAACCCCCAGTGGGGGTAACCTCAGGCCCCGGGGCTCCGCTGCCTAGAGACAGGGGAACTGCCAAAGACCCAGTCTCCATGCCCAGGGAAGGTGCCGGTAAAGCCGTAGAGATGGCCGAAGAAGACTTGGCCAAGGCACTCCTCATAGCACTGAAAGCCAGACCCCCAGAATCCTGGGAGTGTCCGGTCCCCAGAGCCATGATAGCAGACGGAAGTCCCGCAGCCAAAGCACCGAGAGGGAGGCTCGGAACCGACAGCATTGGTCCCGAAACGTCACCCCGGGTCCGGCCGAAGAAGTCCGCGTGCTAAACTCGGACCCGAAGGCCGGGGTTGGAGTAAGGGTCGGAGCCGACCCTAGGATCTCTACTGGCTCCATCAGCACCTGCTCCGACGGAGCCGAAGCGGTCAGAGGAGGAATGGCAATGGAATGGGCTATCGGCTCCGAAGCCAATTGGGTTGGAGCCGAAACAAATTTTTGAAAGACTGGGGACTGGAACAGTCTTTGGAGCACCCTGTCTATGTCCAAATCTGACATCCTCGATGACCTAGAGGAGACCGAACGGGTTCGAGTAGGCCTCTCCAACGGCCCCAAGGGACTAGGGGACCGGCTCCGAGGCGACTCGATAACTATCGGCGCCGAAGGAATGCACAAACCAGTTTCCATCGGTGCCGAGGAGGACTTCGGCGCCGAGGAGGAAGTGTCTGAGCGGACAACCGTCATCGGCTCCGAGATCAGTGGAGCCGATGAAGGTGACCCGCCTCTCGATGCCCCAGCCATCGGCTCCGAAGCCAGAGGAGTCGAGACTGGAGGCATCGAGGCAGACCGTTCGCCCTCGGCTCCAAGTCCTTGGAGCGAAGGAGAAGCCTGCCTATGTCTTTTGGCGGTCGGGTCCGACGGACTGGTCGGAGCCGACGCCTTTCTTTTAGCAGGAGAAGGAGAGGACGCTAAAGCTTCTTCAAAAGAGGGTTTTATAAGACCTTTCAAAATAAGTTTATTTTTCCTCTCTTGGAGGACCCTCGAGGAAAAAGCGTGACACACGCTGCAGGACTCCTGCAAATGTTTGGCGCCCAAACAATATACACAGAGAGAGTGGTCATCCGTGATAGACATTTTAAAACTGCACTTAGTGCACTTCTTAAAGCCCGAAGGCCTAGGAGCCTGAGACATTATAACAACAATTCAGTAACTCTCTCACAGAAAAAACCCCACTATTCTGTATTGTCTAAATTGACTGACACTACAAAGATTAGCTTACGGTTGCCGGTTAAGATTGACAGCCCGATAACAAATGGGAAAATAACTCAAGGGGATCCTAGAACCCCAAAGGATTTGAAGGGATTGACTGACAGGGAAGGCCCTACAGATCAAGGGGGCCTGTAGTCAGAACAAACACCAATCACACACAAATTTTCCACAAAAAAATCTCCAGTCACACACAAAAGTACAGAGTAGCTGTTAAAACAGCTTTTTGTTATAGAAATAGCAAATTCCTGACAGAAAAAGTTAGTGAAAAAACACTACTTAGCTCAGCCAGCTCGAGACCACGTCTTTGCTAGTTAGCGGCAAACGAGATCTGGGGGACTGGTAGTGGTGCATCCTGGGATATAGTAAGCTCAGCCAATAAGAGACTTCGCTCTTTGGCATAAGCGTGCCGAGTCGGAGCCGAGGGATCGGCTCCGAACCCATCAGTCAGAATGTAGGTGAGATAGGATCACATAACATCATATATTATGAAGGAAAAATGAATTTAATATTAAGGGATGAAAAGAAATATGCATGTGTTTCCAAGAATGAAGTGAATATGGCATATCAAAAAATAGATATGTTATTGCATGACATGGTATATGAAAAAGTTATAGATGATTCTATCTTTAAATTTCTATATGTGGGTAAGCCAAAAATACCTATTATTTTTGGAAAACCTAAAATTCATAAAAATCCAATAGATCCACGCCTCAGACCAATTGTTTCTGCGGATAGCTCCAAAACTTTACCACTGGCAAAATACGTGGATTTAAAAACAAAACATATATGGGTGAATAATAGAAATATTCTTAAAGACTCCTGGGATTTACTAAAAGAACTTACACCTGAGGTGTACTTGGACAACTTGTTGTTTGACACCATTGATATAGTGGATTTATTTTCAAGCATACCATATGATAAAGGTATGCAATTGTTTGAAGAAACTATATTTCAGGATAAAGAGCTGACTCAAAATGAAAAAATAGTAAGTATAGGACTTATGGAGATAATACTGAAATATAATTTCTTGATTTTCAATGGTGAATTTTTTCAGCAAACACAAGATGCGTCTATGGGTGCAGCATGCGCTCCTACGTATGCAAACATTGTGTTGTCCAAATGGGAGGAGAAATTTATTTTAAATTCTAAATTTCAGAAATTTTGGATATTATACCGCAGATTCTTGGATGACATAGTTATTTTCTGGACTGGTAGACAGGAGAAATTCATGGAATTTATGGATTAATTAAATAATACTACTAGCTTTTTGAGATTTACTTATAACATCACCCCTGATTGTCTGCAATATTTAGATATGGAGATATATAAGATCAATCAAAAATTTGAAACTAAAGTCTTTCGAAAAAGTACTTTTTGTAATTCCTTCCTGCATTACGATAGCGCCCACCCTTTACATTGTAAAAGAAACATAGTAAAGGGGAAATTTGTTAGGGGCTCTCGAATGACTAGTTTGGATACGGATTTTGTAAAAGAATGTGATTTATTAGAGAAAATGTTTATAGACAGAGGTTATCCCAAAATGTTTGTTAATAAAATAAGGAATGAGGTGGAAAAAGGTAGATTAGACAGATTTAAGCCTATTAAAGGCATGGGATACAACAAGGATATCCAAAAGGGAGGAAACAAAGACGAAAATCCATCTGGGGGGTTCCAAAGAGGGTTAGTAGTAGAGTTTAATGCTACTAATTATAAGATGAGGGATATTCTGCAGAGGGAATGGAAAAAACTAGTATCACTTACAGATATTGAGGAAATATTCAAAATAACCCCAAAGGTGATATATAAAAATTCCCATAGTATAAGAAAAATCCTGGAAAATAGTAATAATAGAGTTATTAGTGGGTCAAGTATGAATTTATTACCAACAGGAAATAGAAGAATAGGGACATACAAATGTGGAAGGTGTAATCAATGCCCCTATATTATAAAATGAAGGTGAAATTTACCTTGAGAGTAGAAGGAGATGGATTAAGAGTAAGGGTTTTTATTGTTGTGATACTAAAGGAGTGGTATATCTTGTGATATGTCAAAAATGTCAAGCATTCTACGTAGGTAAAACAGAAAGAACATTAAGAAAAAGAATATATGAGCATACCTACGATATTTTAAAAGCAAAAGACACTAATGCACTTTATAAACATTCCAGGGTTTGTGTAGGATATAATTTTTACTTTTTTGTATTAGAATAAATTAGACAGGATATCAGAGGGGGCCCCTGGGAGGAAATTTTAGAAAGTAAAGAATTATGGTGGCAAGTTACCCCAGATGCGGCGAAAAAAACAGGCCTTAATGATTTTTTAACAATCTTGCCACTATTAAAATTAAGAGCCAGCAGAATTTAATTGTAATTATGAATTTCTACAGTAGAGGGAGCTAGTTATCATCAGATTTTATATGTAGTTTTTATTACTCAATATTTATACATTTATATCATATTCATTTAATATTTTTATGTATTTATTTATTTATAAATGTATGGAAATATATGAATTATATATATTTATGTTTTAAATAATATAATGGAGTTGACAGGTATTTTAAAGTAATGAAACACATTATATATTGATTCATGAATATTTATGAGCCCAGAGAGAATGTTGGTTTGTCCATTCAAATACTTAGTTAATATTTTATTGGCTAATTGATTTTAATTTGGATATATAAGGGATAAATGGTATTAATTCATATGTATCTGATGAAGTCCGAATATTGAGGACGAAAACGCGTACTCGTATTTTAAAAGCGTTAATGCTTGTTGGTTTTTTTGCTAATAAATCGAGTGGAATATAAAATTGTTTGGGTTTCCTGTTTGGCTCGCTGCACTCCGTTTTGGACTTATTTGTGGCATTTCATCACTAGGTACTATGAACATCTCGGAAGATCGAGTTCTTCCGGATTACAATGATTTTTTTAGACTTTCCACCATTGAGGTGATCAGAGAGGTTGTCTCGCCAAAGGGAACCCAGGGACATCAAGACACACTGAATCCCTACGGAAGATCGACTAGGAAGGGCAAAGGAAAAATGAGAAACTGGGATATCAACTGGAGGATCGACTGAACCAACTGAATTCTGCAGGTTGTGAAGCTGTCAGCACTGGGGTTTACTGTTTTTAATCTCAGCAACATTACGTTATCACCTGTGCATTTTTCCTTATTGAGTAAGGGATTTATTTATATCCCTGTGTTTAAAATGGACATAGCTAGGTTACTTGTGAACTTAAATCTGTAAACTAGGCTACTGAATTTGAAAATGTTTTTTGGGAATAAGTCATCTTTATTCCACACCAACATTTTGAAAAAGAAAAGTACATTTACCCCCAACCCTTTGGTTTCTGTACTTCAGCTTGTTTGTGAACTGGAATTTACAAATTCACTAAACAAACATCCTGTGTTGATGGACAACTTGGCTCACACCAAGAGAGGTCCTTCTATGAATTATTTCGAACAAGGACATTAGAATTATGAAACCTGATAAGGGTGAGGGTTGGTAATCATGAATTATTTTGATTATTCCTGCAAAATGGTTGCTATATTAAATGATGGGACAATTTATAAAAGGGTGTCAAGGAATGAAATTAATATTGCGTATGCTAAAATTGATTGTTACATGACGTTTTTAGTATGATTTCATAACAGGAATTTGATTATTAAAGGGTCAATAAACCCACTTATACCATCTATTTTTGGAATTCCAAAAATTCATAAAAATGAGTATAATCTCCCTTTAAGACCCACTGTTGCGTCTAGGGGATCGAAGACAGAACACACTGCAGCTTATGGTGGTTTCTGCTGCAAACATATTTTAAACAATATATCTCATATCGTACACAATTCCTGCACCTTTTGCAAATGATAAATGGGTTAGAATATAATGATGAGACTCTTTTTTTTTTTTTTTTTTTTTTTTTTTTTGTAGCAATTAACATTGTGTTGCCATGGGTGCTAAGTGTGCACCAATTTATGCGAAGTCGGTACTAGCAGAATGGGAGAAGTGGTACATTTTTTCATCCCATTTTTTGACTAGATCGTCTCATAGTTCAGATTTCTGAATGACATTTTAATTGTATGGAAAGGTGAACGACAGACAGTTTCTTCCTTTATTAAATATAGGTTCATAGGTAGGTACTAGGCTATCGGCCCAAGGGCCTACATAAGCCTAGCCAGCAAGGTTCCATAGCTTACGCCACCCAAGAAAGTCATTTTCCTCTGCCACTGTCCAGCAGAGACAGAGAAGTGATCCCCAAGGTGTATTTACATTTCCCATCCACTCATCAAGATTTTTCTTGAAGAGTGCTAATCAAGAACTTTGTTTGACATAGATGGGTAGCTTGTTCCAGAGTATAGGAAGTCTCTGGGACAGGAATCTATCCCTCCAGCATGTCCTGTTTATTGTGGTGACAAGGTTTAGGTCCCTAGACTGTGTAGCTCGGAGGGATTGGGATTTCTTTAGGTGTAGCATGTCCAACAGCTCTGGGTTTGACATAGCTTTATATGTTAGGCAGGGATCACCTTGGAGTAGGCGATATGCTACGGAGTAAAGTTGGAGTTTTTTGAGGCGGTCAGTGTAGGGCATTTGTTTGAGGCCAGTAATCCTCTTTGTGAGGTACTTCTGTGGCCTATCCAGCTGCTGCAGATGTCTTGTGAGGTACATTTCAAAAGGGGCATTGTACTCTATAATGGGTCTAATGAGTGACGAGTAGAGGGGAACAATGACCTCTTTTTTCCTGGATGAGAACCTTTTTATGATGAGGTGTGCCGTGTAGAAGGACTTCCTGACTACTGTGGCGATGTGATTATCAAAGGAGAGACTACTGTCCACCTTGGTCCCAAGGTCTCTTATCAGTACTACTACTTTTTTGAAATTTACTTTTAGGATGCATGCCAACAAAGCTGATATTTTGGACATTTATTTGTACAAAGATTTGATTAGTGGAAGTTTTGCTTCCACGGTTTATTGTAAGAAGACATATTCCAATTCATTTTTACACTTTAATAATAGTCACCCGTTATTTCAGAAAAAGGGTATTGTTAAGGGGCAAATGGTTCAGTTGTCTAGGTAAGTTAGCGACGACCGTTTATTTACAGTTGAAATGGACAACTTAATTAGTATGTTTAGAGAACGAGAATATCCCCTTAATTTGCTACATAAGACTAGAAGTGAGATTTTTAAAGATAGACTGATTAAATCTGGCCCGATTCTAAGGACTGGACACAACGGGGTGATGAAAAATGATTATGTACTACTTACTTCAGGGGAATGACAAAAAGGGTGTCATGATTATTCCTTTCAGACATGATGACCCTATTATTGTTAAGACAATTAGGACAGCTTGGAATATGATTTTTACCCCTGAAATTAAAGATAAACTGTGCAATGTACCAAAATGGGTATATGGCAGAAGTAGAAACATTAAGGGATGGTTAGAGAGTGATTAAAAACTTTTTCACCAACTCATGCAAGTCACAGATGGCCACGTGTAGTGCGTTTAAATTCTGTAAATACATTAAAGATGAGTCTTGTGTGACTATGAACAATTATGATATGAATATTGGTTGTCCAGGTAGGTGTAATTGTAATGCAAAAATAGTGGTCTATCTTGCTACCATGCATGTTATGCCAAGCATTTTATGCTGGAAAAACAGTTAGGTTAAAAGATCATAAATGTGAACATGTTAACAATGTCAAAAAAAAAAAAAAAAAGAAGACCACCAATGCCTTATATAGGCAGTATAAGTAATGTATTTATTTTAAGAGATTTTTTTTTTTGCGTATAGACAGAGTAGTTTGGAATGGAGGGGGGGGGTGACTGTGAAAGTTTTTTAGAACATAAAGAAATGCTATGGCAACTGAGGCTGAATGCCATGGATAAACCCAGCATCAATGACCATTGTTCAATTAAGGGTATTTTAAAACTTTGAGCAACAATAGTACAAACTTTTGTCATTTGCACACAAAAAATGTATATATAAACACACACATTATATTTTATATATATATATATATATATATATATATATACACACACACAAACACACATACGTTTTTTATTGGATGAATGCTTCCAAATAGGTATCTTTAAGAACGATTGTACGTTTAATTTAATAATCAAATTTTTTTTAATTCATTAATCCTGAATTCTGTATGGCTGCTATTAATCAGTTTTTCTATTTAATGGATTTGAACACTGATTTTGTTTCACTCTGATGAAGACTTGAATTAAATGGTGTGAAAGCATTAAGTTTGTTATTGTACTAAAAATTTACTTTCCATTTTCCGTGCCGTTTTTTTGTTTTTGTTTGTTTTGTTTTACTTATTTGGTGCTTCAGTGTTTCAAGGCATTCAACTGAGCAATACAGAGAGCTCCAGATGAGTGATGAACAGCCGTGCATAGTCCTACTTAATGAGATATTGAGCTAACTGCAGGATTACAAATCCCTCAGTGGCAGAGCAGGTCAAAAACTTAATCTGTGCAACATAGGCTGCCCTGCTGTGCTACTATCTGTGAATACTGACCCATGCTTCATCACAAAATTATAGCCTCTGCCTACAAAACAACCGTTTTCCCTCCAAAGAAGTGAAATTCCACCCTGAGGTACACTGACCTAAGTCTGCCATATTTAGCTGTAGGAGTGGGAGAGGACTCTTGCCACCCTCATCTTAATAGCAAGCAAACAGCTGGGATTTTCAGACCAGCAAAACCACTTCCCGGACTAGGTAAAATATCCAAAAAACAAATAGGGAAGTGGTACCACAACGGAAACTTTACTAACTGAATTGTGATTGAATAAGAAAAGAATCTGAAGAAGGCTAATAGCCGAAAGCACTTTCCTGTTTTTATCTGGTTTTATTATTGTAATAAAGTTAGTAAAGTTTCCATTGTGGTACCACTTCTCTGTTTTTTGGATTTTTTTTTTAAATGATTACCTGAAAACTGAGTTTGATTACCAGGTTTTCAATAAGATGTCATATCACTACAAAGACGGCAGTGATCATCATAAGGAATAGAACAATTCATAAGGTTCAGGTCTGCAAATTATGCTTATACCTAAACAATAAGCTTAGCAAACCTGCACAGACAATCCACTACATGCTGCATAGGAGAAAAATACTTATTTTATACCATGTAATTCCTCAGCAGCTTTCTCGTGGAAGTGTGTAAACTTAAAATGAGTGCCAGGGAAACAGAAATTGCACCCCAAATGCCTTTGCTAAATGTTACTATTCATCAGCCACTCTTTTCCTTAAATTACCAAAACAATATAGCAGAATAAAATTTTCACCATTTCCTCACATATAATAAAGCATCTGCCCATCAGCAGTCACATTTCCATTGCCCATTACAACCACTCATTAAAAATGGCCACATGCCTTATCACACATAGTACTAAAGCTCTACAACATATTTAATATAGTTCTTTTGCAAGGAAAAAAAGAAGGTCATTAAGGAAATATTTTGTATGCAGCAGTCTTTCTTCTGTGATATAATGTTCTGTTTTACTGTACTTCTGCATTAAGGCCCTAAATGTTAAAATTATGTAAATTTCATGAAGTGAAACGCAAGAAAAGTTTTATACTAAAGAAGAATATTAGGGTGGAAATTTTCTGAAGATGAGCTTAACCCTTGGTCAAAAATCTAAAAACAGTAAATGTATGGCTGTCTCTGTGTCATACGTGATAATTTAATAAAGATGCTTCTTGTTTAATAACAAAAACAGAACTATATTTATGCCAAAAAAATCTAAAAACCAGTATAGTTGTGCAAGTTAATTTACCGTAACAGCAGATGTTTGAATTGATCACTGATGCACTAGCCAGAACAATATCAGGCATATCCTGTCAAGGATATTGGATGTATGTCCAGACCACAAAGTGTTGGCCTCCTTCCTTACACACCAAACATCTGGTCTTAGTACAAGATCAGTTGTTGGTATAAGAAGAATGTACAGGTGGGCCAAAAATCACAGTTTTCTTGCCCAAAAGGGAAGATGAATCCTGAAGCTGTAATGAAATTATGTCATATCAAGAAAAGTAATGAAATACCATGATGTAACATCCAAGGTAAAGCAGGGTACCCCACCCCAGCCAGGGAAAGCGCAGGAAAAAATGGATGGGAAGGGTGCTAATACTGCAACAGTGCCTATTCAAACAGATACTGTTAAGGAAAAATAACTTGCACAACTATACTATGTTCTTAATTAGAGCACTGCTGCAATAGCCATAGCTATATGGGATGATTACCACAGCTCAGGTAGAAAGGATGGATAGAGAAGTTCCAGAGTCTAAAAGTCCCTGTACAATAGCTTAGCAAACTCTCCTTTGACTCTGGAAACTAAATCTAGTTTGCAACTCCTAGTAAAGGTATGCACTGAATAGACCTAGAGTCCACTCCTTTGCAAAACGCCTAGAAGCAGCCAAAGCTCTGGTGGAGTAAGCAATGACATTCTAATTTAGGCTTTTACCATGGTGAGAATTACAAAACCAAATAGCTTGAGACAACCATCTGGAAATGGTTTGATTAGATACTGGCTCTCTGTTTCCTTACATCAAAGGAAACAAAACATCAGACAGATGTACTAAAAATCTTTAAACATGTCCATGCTTTCTATGTAGTCTAATGTGGAATACCCCTCCCAAGAACTGTTTGACTTGAAATAAAAAAGGAAGAGGGATCCAAAGGGACACAAGCAAATATCCAAAAGATGTACCTTGACAGAAATGTACACAAGACCTGAGTCAAGCAATTCACACGGGTACCGAAGAACCAGAGCTGCCCCTGCTTGAGATAAATATTATTCTCTTTTATGGCACCAAGTAGAACATTTTTTTCCCATTTGGCTAAGTATGACTTTTTAATACCAGGTTTTCTGGCCTCCTTTAAATCCTGCACATCCTCAGGGGGAAAAAAAAGTGGTTGAATGGAATAAAAAATATTTCCATAGAGTCAGATGGATATTTTTTATTTTGGGTTGGATTAAAGATCTCTTGCCCTGTTTGCTCTTCACTCTGTGATTCTGGACCCAAACTGATGAGAAGTACCACTGGACTATTTTCATACGGAGTCTGGAAATTGGAACCGTTAGAATAGAAGAAACTATGCAACTCAGAATTTTGAGGGAACTCTCTTGCAGATGGCATTTTTGATGGGACCGGTTTAGGAAGTGGAAATAAGAGGACTCTTTTTCCTAGGGTTAGGAAGGGAGTTGGAAGGCTGTCAAAAAATAGGTGTTCGGGACACATCTTAGGAAAACTAACCTGTGACTAAGGTCTACACATGACTTTTTCAAGTTTAGTTTGAAACCCAATCTGCTGAAGGGATGAGTAGTGAACTGTAGAGCTGACAGTGTCTTGTAAAGAGGGAGTTGAAATGAGGCATTTGCCCATAGTCTGCAGAAGGCTAACACTGGGAGAAACTTTGTGAACACTCTTGGAGCAGTGAAAACACCATAAGGTAAAGCTGCAAACTAAACTAAAATCCAAAGGCAAAGAATCTTGGGTAACACCAGTGTCTTTGTGTACTGGAATGTGCCAGTAGGCATCTTTGAGACCTACAGTGACCAGAGAATTCATGGAAACATTACAGGAAAAAGGATTTATAATATGAGCATTTTGAAATTTAGTACAAGAGAAATGTGGTTAGTACTGAAAGGTCCAAAAACATGACTCCATGTGCCTTCTTTTCTGGGAGCAATAAGTAATCTGGAATAAAAGCCACTGCCTTGCTGGGATGGAAGGACTGTCTCTATCACCCTGTGAGACAGCAAAAAAAAAAAAAACCGAGAAGACTGTATCCATTGCAAATTATTTTTTAAAACCCAGGCATATTAAGTTCTTTGTTTCCATAGCTGAAGGCAGCAGGCAGATTGCCTGCAATCTGGACATGAAGGCTGGGGTGGGGGGGTACAGAAACAGGCATAGGCAGTCACTGATTTTTCTTTTGAATGAGAGTCATTAAGATCCCTCTCATTTCATTTTTGATTTACCCTGCCTTTCTTTACTACATTGTTGTTTAGCAGGTTTTTGCTAGAAGGATTTAAAAGGATTTCAAAAAGGGGATATTTTGGAAAGAGACAAAAAAGTTGTTGACTCACTGCATTCATTTTCTCATTTCTTCCAGCTTCTTGGGTATTTCACCGAAGTGTTTCCAAAGAAAAGATCATTTAATAATGGAGCCTTAACATCATCAGAGAAATTCTGTAATCTTACCCAAGCATTTCTACACATTACTGCATCTGTAGCAGCAGTCATCGGCACAGCACCTACTGCATCATAAGCACACTTAATGACATGCTTGGTGACTTGGGAAGCAGAGTTAGACATGTTCAGTAAGTTAGATTTAGTATCTGAATTAGGTATGCTAGCTAGGAATTGTTGCATATTAGCAAAAATGGATAATAGATACTTGGACATAGGAGTTTGGCAGTCAAGGCAGTGTGTAGAACTTTTCTCCAAATCTGTCAAAGGCATAGCGCTGTCATTTGGGACAGGATAGAATATGTGTAGAATGTTCCCGCAAAATCTGTCAAAGGCAATGGCTGTCTTTCTCATTTGGGACAGGATTAGAAGTAGAAAATGGCTTGGAGCTTCTGTCCCCATACAATGATATTACATCAGGGTCCACCATAGTTGTTAAGTTCCGTGATTAAGGGAATAATGTTTAACGGAAGGGTGAATGTCCAATTTGCTGGGTGTTAAAAAAAAATAATTCTAACATGATGACCTCTCCAGCACCAATCAATGAAAATACCACCTGCTTATGTAAATATGTCCTCATCTTCTACAACAACCAACCCAACTGCTTCTTACAGCAAACAGAAATGCACTATATTTACCACCTCCTTGATATCTAGCAGTTAACACAAGGCTGGAAGATACTAACAAGATGCTCCCTATATTCCAAGGTTTGAGTCATTCAACTTCCATTTGCCAACTGTTTGAGTCTGAGTAAGTCACTTAACCAAACAGTGCTCTGGGCAGATGGAAAACTGGGTTATGCTCCTTATTTGTCTCCTGGACTGCATGCCTAGTAACTAACAATGAACATATGAAACAGGACAGCATCTTTACAACTTCTGTTTTGCTGTGTGTCTACCGTGCCCATATATCAAAAATAAAATGAGAGTAACTTCCTGCTCCTGTTTATATTACATAATATATTAAAAGGACAATTAGGGACAATAGAAAAATACTGTTGTGAATAGTCAGCGGATGAGAAGAGGACAGCACCAAGTATTTGTTAGCAATGAATATAGTTTGCAATATGACAGGAGAAGGAAAGCAAAAATACAAAAGGCAAAAAGGTTGCATAATAGGTGACAGCAAGAAGGAATACCTATGTATGTAAAATAATGCAATATGTGGGAAATTAAGGAACTTGTTTATTAAAGGAGGTGGTAATCAAAGCAGAAGAGCAGGCAAATGTGTTTCATAGTCATTATGAGACCGTTTCCAGTGAGGGTAATAACGGATGATTAATGAAAAAGGATAGAAAGAGTTTTTGAGGAAAATGTGCACTGATAGGGTGACTGGTACTCTACACTGAGACTTAAGAAGGTCTTGAAATTAATACTACAAAATGATTATGGATTGAACTGATTGCTTCAAGCAGTCTTCAAAGTACAGCTTGTATAAGAAATAAACCTTTAGTCCCCAGTTAGTTTGTGGTGAACACTGTACCTTATTTATCCACAGAGTAGCAGTACCAACCCAAGCATCCTCCCAGGATAGGGAAACCTGCAAAATGCCACTCTTTTCCTATCTTTGTCCAGCCAACTCCTCAGAAGCCTGAGCTGGTAATCAGTCCCATGTATCCTGGGCTCCAATCATGGCTACACTGCATCACTGCACATCAGTGCATGGGGTAGTTATCAGGGCTAAGACATTAAAAAAAAAAATCCTTCTCCTTGGCAGCAGTACAATGTTGCACAGGGATACCTCATTCATCCTTCTAGATAAGGTCCATGAGAACTGTTAGCTTTAGGGACTCAGAGATTACGAAGGGGCACAAGAATCAGATGATGGCCAGTTACGAGGAGAAAGCAAGAAGAAGAAATGCACTTTTTAGCTTTTGTGGAACTGCATCAGAGGACCTGACAGAAGCGGAGGTGGCACTAATGATTAGGCAATGAGATAAAAAGGATCCAGGAAATAACAGGCCTGTAAGTCCAACTTCATGGTGTACAACATGTTGACAGAATTTGGAACAGGAGGTTAGAACTTTACTATACAAATCTGAGAATGTTTTTTCAAATGGAAGGGTCTTGTTAGGTTAATTCAAAATGCTGTTATGGCTATGTAATTAAGGAGCTGGGAATAAGTCACAAGATGGGTTTTCTGATTTTATCAACATGTTTCAGTGGAATGTGGAACAGTAATGAAAAAAATTTAAGATGTAGAGGCTGGAATAATGGTGGGGGTGGTGAAAAGGAGGGTCAGAATGGGTGTGAAAGATGAAGTACCAAGAAAAGGTCTGGATTATTCAACTTCTACATTTTTGCTACTGCTACTGAATTTGAGAATAAAGTGTTCTTTTTAGATACAGATGAAAATGCAGAATCAACTGCATTAAATGGTAGGAAAGACTGTAGGGGGCTATAAAGAAACTGAAATATGAAGTAAAATACGAACCAAAAAGTGTGGTCATTGTTCCCAGTGTAAACATATACTAGAAGGCGACAGGGTAGTTATACCACAATATGGGACTGTTTGCTCTGGGCACAAAAGTAATTGTGCTACAAAAAAAGTGGTATACATCATACTGTGCCAAATGTGTGAAAGGTATTATACTGGGTAAACCAAAAACACCTTCAGAACACGATTATACCAACACGCATATGATATAAGTAAAGGCAATAATAATAATGCATTAGCAAAACACCTTAGTAAATTTCCCACGCACAATTTTAAATTCTTTGTTTTGGAACATGTAAAAACAAATGAAAGAGGGGGACCTAATGATATATTCTTAGAATATAAAGAATTAACGTGGCAATTGAGGGTGAATGCCACAAATCCCCCTAGGCTAAATGAGGTTGTATCCCTGGCCAGTTATTTGAAACTGAAATCTGAATTCCACCTATAACAAAGTTTTAAACAGCACTCATACATCCACTGGTATTACATGGAATATAGGCATTTTAAGTGTATTTTATGAATGGTCTTGTTTGAAACATAAAATCATATGTTAGGATGTTTTTAGTATGGCAATATATTTTATAGATGAATTTTGTATGCACTTTAGTATTGCACTTCATTACTTAGATAGGAAAATGCACTTGTCACTTTAAATGTTAGTAGTTAGTGCTTAGATTAATTGGTTAATTGGATGCATAATTACTTGTAAGGAGAGGCTTTATATTGTGCTTTTTACTTTGATGTGTTATTCTGAAGACGTCACTGTGAAAGGACAGACGAAAGCGCTTAATCCATTAAATATTTTGTTCAGCTCTTAGTGCTTCCTTGCCACTGTGTTTTTATAAAATGTGAAAGATGGTGGGTTCAATCATAACAGGAAAATGGTTATTATTTTGGTAAAGAGAAATGCTTTACATTTTTTGTAGGGGACATATGCTAGAACCTTCATATGAAGAAATTTAGGTATTTGAATAATTCCTGCCTAGAACTATGTAGTGTAGTGTAAAAGACAACACACACAAAGATGATGGGATACAGTCAGCGGCTATACTTTTAGGGATAAAGCAATAATCTTGCAGTCATATAAGGCACTGCTCTGTTCTTACTTGGTCTACTTTGTACAGTGCTATCAGCCTTACAAATCAAAATACACCGATATATCTTATAGCTGACAGTGTACAATTGAGGATGACCAAAATTATTCTAATTTGGGAGGGTATGAGGAACATTTAAATAAACTTGATTTGCTCAAACTGGATGACATAAGAAAAGTGTTAATAGGCTAAACAAATATTTAGTTGAGTCTAACACAAAAGCTGCTGTTGAAAAGGGATAATTAGTATGGCATAAAAATATTTCTTAACTATAAAATTCAATTAAAAGAGAATAGAAATGATTGGAAAGGAAATTTACAAAGAAACAACAGGAGAACATCCATAAAGCCCCCAAGTATGCAACAAAGTCTAGAAGGTTTAGGATTTTTGCACAGAAATGTTTGGATAATTAGATTTATACCCCCAGCAGAACAGATTTTTTTTTCACAGGTGGATAGCAAAAAGCTGGCGGTATAACAGGAGAGGAAGAGATAACTGGGAACATGTTTTTGAGGAAAGTGACAGGTTGGCAGATTTTAAAAAATTCCCTACAGAGTACTTTTGTCAGAAATGTTAGAGAAGCAAATGATTTTAACTAAGGAAATTATTCTTTTGAGTTGAAATATAAGTTCTGAATTGCCTGGAAATAGTAAGGCTTTGCTAAATTTAATGTTATCGGCCGAACAGGCAATTAATAGAAAATGCAAATTAAAAATCTAAACCAACCATAAATGAAGTATTGAATACTGTAAAGGGATAAAAGAACTGAAGGTGGGATCTTACAGAAATGGGAAGGAGCAAATTACATATAAATAAATGGAATTTGTGGGAACAAAACACACCAAATAATGTCCATAAGTAGTGACATTTAAAGAAAGTCAGGAACTGAGAGATTAAGTTATGAAAATTGTTAAACAGAAAGCAGACGTACACTGCAAGAAAATAATCGAAATGTTATGGTTTGGACTGGTTTCTATTGCTGCAAGTGTGTCTATGTCACTTTAAAAAAATAATGTTTCTGTTTAATAAAGATGTTTAAGAAAAGGTTGTAAAGTACAAATGGTGAACTGTTACTGAGGATATGTGATAGAAATGATTGCATCATTGTTTGCAAACTACAGAGGGTTATTTAAAGGTGTACAGAAGGAATATTTTATGTAAAACATACAGCACCATGAAAGGCTTTACTGCAAGCATTGTGGAGGCTGAAAATGAGTTAGTTTCAAGAAAAATAGATAGGGGTGTCATGGAAAGGAAAGTCAACTATTGTAATGGTTAGCTGCTAAAGCTGGGAGACTGGAAACACATACCTTTGTCTCTTGCACTGATTTTCTCAGCATGTGTACATAACTGTATCCAACCTGAATTTTAGGGAATAGGACTTCACCCCATAACAAGAATGATCAATAAAGAGAACAAACCAGGCAAATTACAACAATGTACTTTGTTTATTTAGTTTATAAACTTTATACACTGATCTTCAGGCAGGCTTTCTACAATGAGTCTGTGCATCACAATTCCACTCTCACGAAATGGCTCTTCAAATTCCCCGTTAAGGCTCAAGTTTACAGATGATATATGCCTTCTAGCCCATAAGGGCATTCTTGAACTTTAAATTAAATACTGTATCTACATCGCGTCATCAAAAAAGACAAAGGACACCTGGGATAAAACAAAGAAAGGCTGGGACAAGAGTAGGAAATAGGCAGCTGTTTACAGACTAGCTTCAACATCTGGGAAGACTTTGCCTACCATTTGTCCCTTCTAATACCACTGTCAACATTCATACATCATCATCAATCCACATTCTTTCTACTTCTACATGGAGTGAGGGTATTCCATCAACTGCTGCCATCTCTCCTGATTTATCTCAACTTTCTTACCTTCTTCAAAAGTCAGGCCAGACTTCTCTCATCCAATTTCTTGGTTGTATGTCTGTCTCCACTTGCATTCTGTCTCTCTCAAATCTTCTTTACTAAATCATCTTTTGCTTTCCTGTACATGTGCTCAAGCCACAGTAATCTGCTCTCTTGGCATTCTCTGCAATTGGGGCTACTTCTGTTTTGACATTCTCAATTCTTCAAATGTCCCACAGTGTGCATGTTACTACCTATCTCAGGTACTTCCTCTCCATCACATCAAGCATCTTCAGCTGCTCTGCCTTCACTGTCCAGGGTTCTGTGCCATACAAAACCACTCTTCACACCACTGTTTTACAGATCTTCTGTGATATTCTTCTGTCACACACTACCCCTGACATTTGTGCTAGGTGGCTGCAACATGTCCGATTCTAACCTTGACTTCCCTTAACCAAAAACCACACTTCCCAGATACTTGAAGTTGTTAACCCATTCCACTGGTTTCTTTTCTATCTCAGTTTTCAGCTTCTGATTTCCCCATCTACTACCATGACCAGTTTCTTGTCTGTAGTTCAGTTTCATTCCACATGCCCTTAGTTTTACACTCCAAACTCTTGTTGTTTGCTGAAGTTGCAGTTCTGTTGGAAGTGCAACATCATCTGCATACAACAGCTTTGTTGATCTTTACCATCTGACCTATTTGGCAATATAGTCCATCACCAGTAAGAACAAGACTGGGTACAGAGATGAAACCTGATGCAGAGGAGTTCACAATAGGAGTGGATGTGCAAGTCCAAATACTGATCATGCTTGTATCATTAGGCCCTTGAACATAGCCTGCCGAAATTCTACCCGTGTTTTTAGGGCTTTGTACCATCAAAGGACTGCTCCTATCAGCTTTCTGGGGACCCTGTCATGTGCCTTCTCCAAGACTAGGAATGACTAGTTGAATTCTCCCAACTACTACTACTTCTCCATTATCTGTCTCACTGCACACATTGTGCCAGTTGTATTGCATCCTGATCTGAATCTGAAATGCTGAGTGCTCATCTCTCATTTCAATTTCTGCTACTTTGTGCATTTGTTTAGCAATCACCATTGCCAGCAATTTCATGCGTCACAAGAGCCCACACTTGTGACTTTCGCCTTTATTCTTATACGTTGGCAGTAGAATGCATTTTCTCTATTTAGGATAAGTCTCTCACTCCAATGACTATCCTCAGGAGACATTTTTCTCCTATTGTACCAAAAGTACAGTTTTGTACCTACCATAAATGTAGATGTCCGATAGGAATGCATCTGCAGTCCTTACAAAAGGGTTGTCCTGTCGTCAGGCAGCCCTTCGGTCGGCCGGATTCCAAAGTCTGGGTCCGGCTCTTCACCCGGCGTCATCGCTGCAGTTTTTTGGGTATGAAGTCATCAGCCGACGCCATATTCCTCAGTGTTGCTTGCCCCAGATGCCAGGTGCCCTCTTGGATGGCTAAATTTGGATAAATGCCAATGTTTCCAAATAGTAGAGAGCAAACACATAAAATAAGCATGTATGTACATATATACAAACAAATACACCATAATAGATGCCCAAGCTAGCTGAAGGATGGCAAATACCTAGGAGTACCTCAGAGGGGAAGGTGGGCAATCCTGACTGCAGATGCATTCCTATCGGACATCAACATTTATGGTAGGTACAAAACTGTACTATGTCCTTCAAGGATGCATCTGCAGTCAAATGGGTAGAATACCATAGCTAAACAAGGGGAGAGTAGAAATTATGGTGTAGCTAGGATCCTGCAAAACAGCAGTGGCAAAACCTGCTCGGGATCTAGAGTATAAAGGTAAGTTGTAATGCTTGGCAAATGTATGCACGGAGGTCCAAGTAGCAGCCTCTATAATGTCCTTGGTAGCCACTCCTCATAAGAAAGCTGTGGTAGTGGCTGTAGCCCTTGTGGAGTGAGGCCTGATGTTCTCTGGAGTTGTCTTTCCATGGTAGGAGTAACAAAATCTAATGCAATTTCCTATCCATTTGGAGATTGTCTGTTTTGAAATTGCTTTCCTTCCTTTCCTGTGGCATATGCTACCAGAAGCTGGTCAGTTTTTCTATTGGACTTGGTCCTGTCCAGGTAGTAGCGTAATTGTCTATGCACATCCAGGGTATGCAAGAGTCTTTCTCCCCTGTTCTGTGGGTTTGGGTAGAATGTAGGTAGGTGGATAGCCTGATTTAATGACACTCTGGATACCACCTTAGGCATAAATGTAGGATTTGTTCTCATGGACACTCTATCATGATGGAAGATCAGGAAGGGTTGCACTGCCATTAATGCCTGTAGTTCAGAGACCCTTCTTGCTGAAGTTATTGCCAGCAGGAAAGCAGTCTTCCAGGATAAGTATTGTAATTCTGCTGTTGCTGCTGGTTGAAAGGGGGAAGTGTCAATTTTTCTAGCACAAAGCTCAAGTCCCAAGCTGGCAATGGTGGTTTCCTGGGAGGTTTTACATTTTTAATTCCTCTCAGAAACTGTCTGAGCAGAGGATGAGAGAAGACAGGAGGATCCAAGCTGTATTCTGCTGAAATAGCTGATGCATGTATCTTGATGGAAGAATAGGACAGGCCTGAATGGAAGAGCTCTGCCAAGTACTCCAGGATGTTGGCTATGTTTACCAGTGTCACATCTTCTCCCTTTGCAGTACTCCAAATGAGATATCTTTTCCATTTTGCTGCATAATTCTTTCTTGTTGAAGGTCGAGCCTCCAGGATTATGTCTTTAACCCTTTGGGATAAATTTGGGTTAATTGTTGTTATGTAATGTTCCAGGCAGTTAGCTGCAGAGTTTTCAGGTTTGGATGCAGGATGTTGTAGTTGTTCTGTGTTAACAGTAATGGGATCAGGGTAGTGTCCATATTTGTTCCCGAGACATGCTCCTCAGCAATGGGTACCAATGTTGTCTTGGCCAGTCTGGAGCTATCAGAATGATCCTTGGACGGTCCTCTTTGATCTTCAGAAGCACCTTGTGCATCAAAGGAAGTGGTGGGAATGCGTATGCTGTCAGGTTTTTCCAACTGAAAGATAGGAGTCCACCTTCCAAGCAAGTGGGTGGTACGTCCTTGTGCAGAATTTCTTTAGCTGGTGATTGAGTGGGGATGCAAACAAGTCTATTTGTGGTAATCCCCATTCTCTTGTGATGGCTTTGAAGATGTCCGGATGCAGCATCCATTCGTGGCAATCTGTGGTAGTTCTGCTTAATATGTCTGCTAGAATGTTTTCCGTACAAAAATTGCTTGTAACTGAATGTTGTAGCTCAGAGCCACATCCCATAGGTCCAGTGCCAGCCGGCATAGAGGATATGAATGTGTGCCTCCTGTTTGTTGATGTACCACATAACTGTGGTGTTGTCTGTCCTTATCATCAACTGACCTTCTTGGAGAAATGGTCTGAATGACTGGATTGCCAATTTTACTGCCAGCATTTCCTTTAGATTTATGTGTAGTGGTAGCTGGTCTTGAGTGCATAATCCTTGTATGCACTTGCCCAGCATGTGTGCCCCCCAACCGAGGTCTGAGGCATCTGTCATGATGGTTTGGCTTGGTTGACTGTTGCAGAAGGGCAATCCTGTGTTTGATTGACAGGCCTGAGCCCACCATAGGAACTCTTGCTTCAGGCATGGGATTATTGGAATTTTGGTTTCTAGGCTGTGCTTGTGTTGGGACCACAAATTCTTTAGGTACCACTGTAGCTTTCTCATATGCAGTCTGGCATGAGAGAGAATTATGCAGGATGCCATGAAGCCTAGGGCTTGCAGTACTTTTCTTGCAGTTAGATGGTTCTGCTTTGTTAATGCCAAGAAGTAGAGAGGTAGTTGCTCTTTCTTTTCTGCAGTTAGGAATGCCATTTGTTTTGATGTGTCCAGCTCTGCACCCAGAAAGGTTATTCTTTGGGATGGAATCAGCCTTGACTTTTTTATATTGACTGTATATCCCAGGGCTTGCAGCAGGTAAATGACTCTTTGTAAGTCTTCTGTTAGCTTGCTTTTGTTGTCCGCTTGTATCAGGCAGTCGTCCAGGTAGGGATAAATTTGGATCCCCTGAAGTCTGCAATGAGCAATTACTGATGCCAGGCATTTAACACTCTGGGTGCAGTAGATAAGCCAAAGGGCAATGCTGAAAATTGATAATGCTCTGATCCTGCAAGAAATCTGAGGTATCTTCTGCAAATTGGTCGTATGGGGACGTGCAGGTATGCCTCCTTGAGATCTAGAGTTACCAGCCAAGACTCCTTGCCCAGCATGGGAAGAAGCTGCTGTAGGGTCAGCATTTTGAATTTTGGAACAATGAGGAATGTGTTTAAAGCGGATAGGTCTAGAATGGGTCTCCATTTGTTTTCTTTTCTTGGTACCAGGAAGAGTCTGGAGTAAAATCCCTTTCCTTGCTCCATAGATGGTACCTTTTCCACAGCTCTCATTTTTAATAGCTGAGATATTTGCTTTAGAGATTCTGCCCTTTGAGTAGGTGGTAGGTTTGGCATTCCTCTCTTTCCTGGTAGAGTATGGAAATGGAACCTGTAACCTTGGTCTATAGTTTGCAAAATCCATTTTTCCCTTGTGATGCAATGCCAGTTCTTTGAAAATAAGGTTAGCTTTCTGCCTAAGGGTGCTTCTAGTTGTTCCCTGGTGCCACTGCCAAGTCACTGTGATTGAGTAGTTGTAGTGGTGGTGGCTGCGTGCCTCGCTGGTTGTTGCCTTGCCACTGGCGTCCCCTGTAGGCACCCCTGGATTGGTTTCTGCCTCTAGAACGCCTATTCCTGCCTCTTTGTGTCTTAGAGGAGTCCAGAAAGGACCAATTCTTGGAGGGCCAGTTCCTGCTAAACCTTGGAGGTTGAACCTGTAAGAATTCTTTCACTGTTTGTACAGATTTCGCCTTCTCTTCCATCTTTTTTAGTACCTGCTGTGCAGGTGAACCAAATAAATTGACCTTGTCCATGGGTGCATCCAAAAGCTTTGATTTGACATGGTCTGGTAATGCCTGCTCTTTCAACCATGCATGTCTCCTGATAACTGTGCCAGTCATGGCTGATCTAAAGGAAGCCTCCAGTGCATCATAGCCACATTTTAAAGAATGGTTACTAACCTGTTGTATGTTATGTACCATTTCCTGAACATATTTTTTGTCTAAAGATTCTTCAGAGGACAGCTTTTTAGTTAACTGGTCAAGCATAAACTCTTGATATTGAATCATGTGAAATTGGCAGTTCAAAGCCCTAGCTGACAAAGTAGCAGAAGTGTAAACTTTTTTACCCCATCTCTCTAAGGACCTGGATACCCTTTTTTAGTAGAAGTAGCTGCTATTGCTTTAGGGCCCTGGGAGATAGTCTCTGGATCTGCAAAAGGAGCCTTATATAAATGGTGATGAGTGTCCGGGACCCTGTAGAACCTATCGGGCTTAGCAGGAGCCGGAGGTAATGAATCAGGAGCAGTGCAAGCATCATTAAATGCATCATCTACAACAGAAAGAACTGGAGGTATAGCTAAAGGCCTATGTTGTGGCAAATGTAGAAAGGTTCTAAGCCTTTTTCTGGAGTCTGAGAAATCTTGGCCCTGTCACTGAAATTGTTCCCTCATAGCATGCAAGGTTTCCCCAAAGGAAAATTCCTCAGGTGGAGAGGCTGAAGGAATGGACTCTTCAGCATCAGAGTCTTCGTAAGGGGAATAAGTAGCCTCAGGAGGGTCTGTATGTTCTGAGTCATCAGAGGAATCATCTGCGGATACTGGCTCAGGGGGCTCTGCTCTAGGCCTCTTTTCTGGAGGTGGGAGAGAGGTCCTGTCTGGATGAGGCTTGGATCCACGAATTAAAGAAATCAGATCCTCAGCCAAAGAAAGCATATGGGAGCTGGTGCTGGGCCTGTGTGAGGGGGGTTTGGCAGGCACCGTTTTTGAAGCTGTGGCTGCTTTAGCCCTGGCAAAGGCCTTAATAGACATGGCTGCAGGAGGCCTAGCAGCTCCACGTGCAGGGGTGGAAATATCCAGGGGAATAGCGTCTGATAATTCCTGAGAAACCGCAACAGAAGGTTGGATTTCAGAAGCCGATTCTACCAGGTTGAAGGAGGCCTCGGTAGAAGGCATGGTTTCGGCTGAAGGAAGAACCGCTTGCTCGGTTGTGGTTTGCTGAAACCACGGACTGTCGGTCCTTTTCTTCGTTTTTGGTAATAGTCGGAGGATCCGACGGCATAATATAGGCAAAATCAGAGCCGAAAATTTGTTCAGCGAACTCCGACCGGCGTCTAATTGTCCGTCGGTTAAAAGAAGCACAGGCTAGACAAGCTGCCGTGGTCTGGGCCTAAACAATGTATACAGTAGGAGTGGAAATCTTTATGAGGTATTTGTTTCCCACAAGATAAACAGTTATTCACTTTCTCTGACATCAGCTGAGGCAAGAAAGAGTAGCTTTTAGAAGTCTTGTAGTATTGTAGCAATCTCTGGATCTGACCGGCACTTGCGAAAAGCTTCTGCTTGCAAGAAAGACTGGGGAAAATGGCGTCGGCTGATGCCTTTATACCCGAAAAACTGCAGCGATGACGTCGGGTGAAGTGCGACACCAGCCGAAGTCGGACCCAGACTTTGAAGGGCTGCCTGACGACAGGACAACCCATTTGTAAGGACTGCAGATGCATCCTTGAAGGACATCATCTTGATCTCATCTGCACCTGCTGCTTTCCCTGACTTCATTTTCCTTAAGTGCTTTTCTTACTTCTTCTAGGGCAGGTTCTTCTTCCTTTTTCATTGTAGGATTCAGAAGCTGCTGGAAGTACTGCTTTCACCTTTCTTTGATGCCCTCTGGACTGGTGAGCTGACTGTTGTTGTGGCATGCCTTCTGTCATTGTCTTACAACTGATGGTGCTTCTTTGTAGCATCCGTTTAGTCACTTTCTAGTAGCTGGTAGAGTTTCTCTGACACCTTGTTCTTTGCAACTGCAACTGCTATCTTTGCCTCCTTATGACTCAACCAGTATTCCTTCTAGCCTGGTCTGGCATTTCTTTCTCTCACTTCTTACTGCACTACTTTCTTTTGATAACTTCTGCATTCTGCCACCAGCTTTCTTTATGTACCTTGTTTCCATACATGGTTTTGGTACACATCTGTTCTATGGTCATCACACATGCTGTCCAACACAAAATTAAGATCCAAAGGAGGGACCAACAGTTTTCTTGGAGGCCTCATAGGCAAAAACCCTTTCAAAAACATTTTGACACGAAGCTACAGTGAAAGAGGAGGATCCATGAGCAGACATACAAAAATGGCTGATACATGAACCTTGACAGAGGAGCAAGAAAGGTCACAGGATAATAACTCACACAAATATTGTAAAACCAAAGAACAACTAGCCTGAATGAGTGCTGGTTATATTGTTGGAACCAACTAGAAACCTTTTCCATTTGCTAATATATAATTTTCTAGCAGCAGGTTTTCTTGACTAAATTAGGACTTGCTGTATGTCCTCAGTAAAGAGGTGCCTAAAAGGAATTAAGACCTTCTTATCCAGGCAGTCAACTGAAATTGATTGGTGTCAGGATGTATCAAACACCCCTGTTCTTGTGTGAGTAGATCCAGTCTGTGAAGAAGCTTGTGGTAATTGCCTCTGGCCATTTCCAAAAGAAGGTACAACCATGGCTGCCAGGTCCAGAACAGAGTCATCACAATGATGTCAGGGGAATTCCTTCTGAATCTTCAGAAGTACCACAGATATTAGTGTAAAGGGTGGAAAAGCAAACAACATTCCAGAACTAGGGAAAGAAAGAAAAGGTGTCTGTCTTCCAGGTTTTCTTCCATAGAATTCTGGAACAGAACCTTGCCAGCTGATTGTTCAAAGATGAGTCAAAGAGGTCTACTTGTGGAACACCCCATAGATGGATCAAATCTTGGAAGACCCCCTGATTTAGTTTCTATTTTGTAATGGTTTACCGTTGTCCTGCTCAGCTTGTTTGCTACACAGTTTTGCTCTGATGGAATGTAGGATGCCTACAGAGTGAAATTGTACTGTGAAGCTATATCCTGCGCTAACATGGTTACCCTGCAAAGGGGATATAACCTGGTTTCCTCTTGCTTGTTGATGTACAAAATAACTGTGGTACTGTCTGTAACAGCTTGAAGAGGTCCTGTGAACAAAGATAAGTCAGAAAGTTGACTGCCTTGATCAGGACAAGCATCTTTTTTATATTTATGTGCTTGTGTCTGTCCTTGGTGTCCCACACACCTTGCACTTTTATCCCTCCTGAAAATGCTCCCCAAGCAAAGTCAGAGGCATCTGTGGTGACTGACTACTTTAAACCTGGAAAGGAGATCTGGATTTAGGGATAACTGTTTTCTCCACAAAGTGATTTCTCTACTGACAAACGCCGGCACTGGGATTTGAAAAGACAAGGGGTTTGGTGCTAGGACCAGACAGACTTCAGATATCACTGTATCTTTCTCATGTGGAGTCTTGCCAGGGGTATCATAAGAATCACAGAAGCCATGAGACCCAAAATCATGAGGGATTCCCTCACAGTAACCAAAGTCTGAGTGAAAAACCCTAAAAATAGATCTAGATGTATATTTATTTTTCCTGTGGAAGAGAAGCTGTTTGAATTGTGATGTCTAGTTGACATCCTAAAAACACAGTCTTGTGAGAGGGAGTCAAGAAAGACTTTCAAATGTTCTCTTGAAATCCCAGCATGTTTAAGTGATCTCTTATCCAAGACAGAGATTTCTGACATACTGAAAAAGACTTTGCAAGTATAAGCAAGTCATCCAGATATGAAAAATGTGGATACCCTGTAGTCTGCAATGAGCTATAATTGGAGCTAGACACTTTGTGAACTCTCTTGGTGCAGTGGATACTCCAAAGGGTAAGACAGAGAATTGATTAGGATTTTTGTGTTTAGATCACATTAACAGATGACTGAAATCTGGATGAACAGAGATGTGATGATAACCATCTTTTAAATCTAGTGTTACCAGAAAACGTGAATGAGGAAGAAGAGGTAAAAGATTGTGCAGTGACATCATTTTGAATTGGGGCACTATTACAAACAAGTTTAGAAAATAAAAATCCAGAACAAGTCTCCAAAGAGTTTCTTTCTTTGACACTAAAAATATCCTTGAATAAAACCTCTTTCTCACCTGGGAAGGGGGAATTGGTTCTATCACTTCCTGAGAGAGTACTTGAAAAAGGACAGGTGGAAATAAAATAATCTAGTTTGAAGGATGAAGAATCACATCTGGAAAGGAGGAATTTCCTTCAACTATCATCTGTAACCTTGATGAATGATCTTCAGAATCCATCTGTCTGAAAGTATCTGTTATTAAAGAGAAAAATGGAGATTCAGACTTCCTGGAAGACAAAAGAAGATGCCAGAGTGGGAGGTGGACCATCAAGAGACCCACAGAACTACAGATCCATAAGTTGGACTGTGATGTCCCTTAGCTCAACTGGTTAAGCAATATAGCAAAGTGGATATTGTTTGCCTATGTATGGGTAATTATCCCAGTACAGCCTGTTTTTCCCCAAGGAAAGGAAGACTGCAACAGTCATCCTTCTACACAAAGGCAATTCATCAAAAGACCCAGGGAACTACAGATCCATACATTTAACTAGTCTTATATACAAGGTCATGGAAATAAATATTGTGGTCCTGATAAACAAAGCCAAAGGATATCTTCAGGCACTGGACCCATGCCTACTTCTTCCAGAAGGTCACTAGAGTTATGGATAAGGGCAAAATGGTACATACTAACTAACTTAACCTGGCAAAGACATATAACACAGTTGCTCACTCGTGTATTATAGAGAATACTCACAAGTTTAGGCATAAATCCCTATGTCAACCAATGGATAGCTAAATGGCTCACAGACAGGAAAAGTACACTTACCATAAATACAGATGTTCAAGTGTATTCACTGTTGCAGTCCTGACTTGTGGGATTTCCTGCTGCAGAAGCCCTTGGCTGGCCCAACTACCAGAGTAAAAATCTCCCTCCTCCTAAGGTTACCGGATGCTCTACCCTGATGTCAGTAAGCTTGAGTATAAAGGGAGCCAGCCGACACCATGACATCAGTTTTTTCTTGCCCCTTAGAAGGTAGGAGCCCCCAGGAAGAACCATAAGCAAGGGACAAAAGTAGAAAGAAGGGCCTGCAAGGTAAACACACAAGGGATCCTATGGTTAGTGAAGAAAATAGAAGCAGACTATTAATGTAGGCAAAAGGGGAAAGGAGGAAGGGAAAGAAGACTGCAAAAGTGAATACACTCGGGCATCTACCTTTATAGTAAGTGTATAAAACTGTACTATGTTCTTCATGTTTCACTGTTGCAGTGCTGACTTGTGGGATGATTCCCAAAGGTGAGATAAAGGTAGATTATGGAGAAGAGAGGACGTCCTGCAAGATGGCAGTGGCAAATCCTGCTCTAGACTTGGAGAAGGCTGATAAGTAGTAGTGTTTGGTAAAGGTACAGGTAATCAGGTAGCAGCTTCCAAAATGTCTTTGGTAGGGACTCCTTTCAGGAAGGCAGCAGAGGTAGAAGTGGCCCTAGTAGAGTGAGTTCTTAAAGTTTCAGGAGGCTTTTTGCCATGATAGCTGTAACAAAAGGAAATACAGAGCAAGATCCACTTGGAGACTGTTTTTTCTTCACAGACGGTTAGAAAGGACACAAAGCGTTAGTCTGATCTTCTGAAAGATTTACTTCTGCCAAGACAGTAGCAAAACTGTCTGTGCACATCCAAGGAGTGAAGGAACCCCCCCAGTTCTGAGACTTGGGGAAGAAGGTGAGCAAGTGTATGGCTTGATTCAAGGATGTGTCCATGACCAACTTGAACATATAGGATGGATCAGTCCTGAGTGATACTCTGTCTGGGTGGAATATGAGCAATGGTCCCAGTGCCATGACAGCTTACAGCTCAGAGACTCTCCTAGCTGAGGTGACAGCCAGTAAAAGGGCTGTCTTCTAGGTCAAGAATTTTAAATCAGCAGAAGCTGCTAGTTCAAAGGGGGGGGGGGGTAGCGTAAATTTTTCTAAGACAAATTTAAGGTCCCATGGAGGTGTGGGTTGTCCCCTGGGAGCTCTGATGTGAACCACACCCCTAAGGGATTGTTTTATAGGGGTTGGGAAAAGACAGGAGGAAGAGTAGGGATGTGGGCTGAAATGGCAAAGGCATGAATCTTGATGGAAGAAAAAGACAGGCCTCTGTCCATCAGGGTAGCCAGGTAATCTAAAATGGCAGCAATACTGTGAGTTAGGCTTGAGGCCTTGCCGCCGACACCAAATGGAGAATCTTTTCCACTTGGCTGAATATGATTACCTACTACTAGGCCTTCTTGCCTCTTTGAGAATGTTTTGAACTTGTCTGCTCAGGGTGTGCTCAAAGTAGTATTTTGGGGGATTATCCAGGCTGACAGTTTGAGTCTGTAGGTTAGGATGCACAAACCTTCCCTTGTCCTGTGTCAGAAGGTTCACACTCTGAGGTAAATGCCAAGGATACCAGTGCTGTCTGGGCCTGTCCGAGTGTATCAGGATGACCCTTGATCCTTCCTCCTTGACCTATAGCATGATCCTTAGAAGCAGAGGCAGGGAAGGAAAGGCATACAGGAAACAGGTGGCTCCAAAAGAAGGAGAAAGCATCTGTCCTCCAGGTTTCGGGTAGTGTGCTCCTAGAAGAGAATCTTTACAGTTTAGCATTTTCTTTGGTGGCAAAGAGGTCTGTAGGGATTCCCATTTCTGGACTACACTGATTAATTTTTCCCAGTTCAAAAAAACATAAAGCTGGACCAGTTGGCTCCAATGTGAGTTTCTTTTTTAGCATTTTAGCTAAGCCCTTCTGCACAAAGGGAGTAGACTTTGGGGTTAAACTATTACAGTTGGAAACAAAGTTAATAATTAATGTTGGTACTTTACTTCCAAAAGGTTTAAATCAGGAAATTAACATTCATATTTGGCAAATTTGCATTTTGCTATATGTAATTCTTATTTGGTACACAATTCAGTTTGGTTTATTGTATAAACAGTATTGTATATACAGGATATATGTGTTTCTTAAGCAGCACTGTTTACAATGGCATGAGAGGGCTAAATATTTTTTTTATTGCCTAATGGATTCATTAAGTGAAGGTTAATTGTGCTTGCTATATAAGATGCTTGTGATGGTGTAATAGTTATTCCCTTGAAGGCACCTAGCCGAGGTACCAGGAAGCATCATTAAACATTTTAGATTTTACATACTTGTGTGGTCTCTGGTGATTTGGTTCAACTGGTCCAGCTTTATGTTTTTTTGTTCTGGTTTTGAGACTGGCGATTTTGTTTGTTCCAAAGTTTGACCCGAACTAGCTGACTTCACCATGGCTGGAAAACAGGCTGAACTTGGTTCCACTTCCACCTCTGTGGCAGATTTTTGGAAAGAAAGAGACTTAAGAATGACCTCTGGTGATCCTTGGTCCCTGGGAGAACCGGACTTAAACGAGGCTGATTTCGTACAATTAGAACATCTCCTTATTAAAGATGTAACTTTATTTTATGATATCAGGATTTTAGACAAATATATAAGCCTGGATTTAACTCCCAGGGGTCTGAGGGTAGATCGTTTACCTGCGTTTGACTTCCTAGATGAGGAAGCTGATTTGCTAGAGGAATAGAAGAATGTTTCTCTAGCTTGTACCTTAGGTTGGCTTAAAACCTTAGCAAAAAGGAACACGAGACAGTGGGAGAAAGTCCAGGAAGAGATTTTGCATTTGCAAGAACATTTGACTAAATCTGTTCCGAAGGAGACGTTCATCAGTAGATTGATGGAAATCAAATCCCGTGCGTCTAAAGCAGAGGAGACTGTTGTACATAGGAAGAAAGGAAAACTTGAACGTGATGTCAAGGACTATAAAAACAACCTAATATTTTTTTGGCAACGAAAACCAAGGAGAAGGAGATCCAATAGACCCCAGAATGCGAGCAATTCTCTCAATGTGCGTGATTCTTTGGTATCCTCTGCCGAAACAGCTTCTAGTAGTAAAAAGAGTGTATCCTTTGAGGAACTCAATCGAACGGATGTAAATTCGCAGGAGCAGTCTATAGTGGTTCAACAATCCCGAGGACGTCGTCAGAGATGTCAGAATGGAAACGCCAACAGCGGGGGTAGCAACAGAAGGAAAAGAAACTAAGGAATATAATCGTATTCCAGTTTTCGAAGGCTCTAATTCAACAGACTGTGTTCCACTGTGTTCACAAAGGTATGCGCACCAACGACATACCCAGGACAGTGGGTCTTGTCTTAAAATAATCAATTTATCTGATCTAGTTATGGACAAAGACATTGAATCCTTGATGTTAAAAGGTACAAAATTCGTTTCTACACATTTCCCCAGTTTGGCTGACCTTTTATTGGAGGTCTGCCGTTTTTGCAGAAAACTACATTTGAGAGTGTATTTTCATAGTCGTTTTTCTAATTCAACTATTGTAAGTGGGGAAACTAATGTTGCTGACTTAACTACTTCGGATGATTCTTTATTAACTATGTCTTTACATGAAAATGAGCTGTTTGATATTTACAGAGTATCATTTGATGAGGATTTGGGTAATACTGAAGATTCAGGGGTTGGTTTTTGTACAAGATATGGCAAGTTATTTGTGCCACATGTCCCCTATACCAGTAATTTTATGCCACCAAAATTTTGTTCAGCTATTTGTCATTTTGAGAATGCTGTTTGTAAACAGGTTGAGTTTGATTATGAAAAACTTGGAGAAAGTACAACTTAAATAAGAATGAATGGTTAACTTTGCAAAATTTACTTAAAATAAAGAACTATGTTTTTACACAAGCTGATAAGGGTGGCAACTGGGTGGTTCTTTCTAGAACCGTTTACAACAATATGGCAGATGCCTTACTGAAAGATACATCTGTATACATTAAGTTAACAGAAAATCCTGTTACTGAATTCAAAGCTATTCTGTTGGATATTCTTGAAAGAGGTGAAAGGCTGGGCTTTTTCTTCCCCATGGACGTAAAGAAATTACATGTTAGCAATCCTAGGGATGCAATTTTTTTCATTATCCCTAAAATCCACAAGTGTTTGAATAACCCACCAGGCAGACCGATAGTATCAGGAAGAGGTTCTTATTTACAAAATGTTGGCATTTTTCTAGATCATCGGTTAAAAATTATATTTACCTAGAACTATGTCACACATTAAAAATGGAAACCACTTCTCCGACCTGGTGGGGGACGGAAGTGGGATGTGAATTTTTACTGGGCCAGTGTAGATGTTAAAGCTCTCTACATAGTATTAAAAACACTTGGGGTTTGGAAGCAGTTGGGAAAATAATGGGGGAGGGACCACGCACAACCTACATGTTACGGGTTCTGGAATTTTCTTTAATACACAATTGCTTCAAATTTGAAAATCAATATTTTTTACAAAAAGAAGGCACTGCAATGGGGGCATCATTTGCCCATCATCTTTATGAACCATTTATTTGTTTACAACACTGAATTACATTCAAATTCTGTGGTTGTATACAAGAGGTTCATTGATGATTTGATTTTTATTTGTAAGGGTGATATGGTTAACTTTCATATATTTATGGAGAATCTTAACAAAAAGTTTTGGTTTACCGTTTACCCACAAAATTGACTCAGAGAAAATGCAATTCCTGGACTTGGAATTTTTTACATCTAAAAATCAGAAAGTACACTTTAGACCTTATACTAAGGAAACAGCTGTCAATAATTTTTTGGCAGCTGATAGTATGCATCCTCCACATTTTATGGCCTCATTACCATATGGGGAATACAAACTTATTTGTACCAATACCTCTGATAAATCTATACTAGATCAGGAATTTCTGAAAGTTAAAGCTTATAAGTGGGGGATATTCTGCAGCTACTTTGGATAAAGCTGAAATCCGAGCTGGGGGACGTGGTAAATTTTCACATACTGTCTTTAATGGCATGCAGGGTGCACTTGGTGATGAGATATATGCTACTGCATACACAGATAGGGATGACAGGATATTCTTTGTTTCCAAATATTCCCCTCTTTTGGATATGTTGAGGGGAGTGGTTGAGAGATTTTGGCCGTTAGTGTGTGATGACCCCTCATTAAGAAGCCTATTCCTAAGAAGAATAACATTTTCTTATGGTAGGTTTTTGAACCTCAAGGAATTGTTGAATTCAAGGACTCACCAGATGGGGGAGGGGCGCATCAGGTGTCACCCATGTGGAAGGTGTAGGGTTTATGGAAGAGCTAAAAATTTGGATGGGGCCTATATTCATTTAAAAAAATATATAGCAAAGAGTTATTTTAATTGCCGTTCTTGTGGGGTAGTATATATCATTTAACTTATGTAAGATTCTAAACAGAACAGTAACCTTTGTCTAGTAAAAAAAAAAAAATCTAAATTTTTTTTTCGTATTTATCTTTTTTCTTTCCAGCAGTAAACATATTTCACTACTGTTACTACCTAGTAATTGTCACCTATGTATGACTGTGTGTATTCTTGAATGAATAATTGTACACTCAAATGTTTTCTTATTATGTCAAGCATATATAGTCATATACTGTCTTATTGTAATGTGGAGCTTTTTTTCCCCAGGCCTCCGCAGAAAACGGACCTGTATCCAGTCGGACTTCCCCGGTTAACAAATGAAAAATAAAATAAAAATAAAAATGTGGTTGCACCCCCACAGGATGGTACATAGGACAGACCAAGAGAATGGCTAAAAGATGTGTGATGGAACATTTAGGTAACATCAGAAAGTACAGTTGTGTACACTTACCATAAATGTAGATATGTACTCACTGTTGCACACATCACATTTGGGTTATCCCTGCCAGGGTAGCCCTCGGCAGGCCCGAATACCAGAGGCTTAGTATTTCTGTGTCGGTTTCTGTCGCTTCAGGACTGACGTCAGGTCATCAGTAGTATAAAGTACGGCAGTCAACGCCATTACATCAGTTTTTCTTGCCCTAACCCGTCAGGAGCCCCCAAGTAGGACCCCACCAGTAGAAAGTAAATACCAATATGTCCCTTTGTAAGGAAAGAGAAGAAGGGGGATGGAGGGAGGAAAACCAGGACTGCAACAGTGAAAACACTCGAACATCTACATTTATGGTAAGTGTGCACAACTGTACTATGTTTTTCGTGTTTCACTGTTGCAGTCATCACATTTGGGTTGATTCCCAAAGCTGAGGAAATGGGTGGAGGCAGTCAAAGAAACTAGAGGCTGGCTACACTGCAGAGGCAAACCTTGCCCTGTATTTGGAGAAGAGAGGCAGGTGATAATGTTTGGTAAAAGGTGTGGACTCCTCTGAGGAAAGCTGCAGAGGTGGAGGCTGCTCTGGTGGAGTGAGTCCTAACCCCCTTGAGGGGAGACTTTCCATGCTGTTTGTAGCAGAAATTGATGCAATGTGCTATCCATTTGAAAATTGTTTGTTTGGAGATGGCTTTGCCTTCTGCCCCTGTAGCAAAGCTAACCAGCAATTGATCAGACTTTCTGAAGGATTTAGTCCTGTATAAATAGAATCTGAGCTGTCTGTACACATCTAGAGAGTGCAGAATCCTTTCCCCTTTGTTCTGGGGATTAGGAAAAAAAGGTGGGCATATGAACAGATTGGTGGAGAGCCACACTGGACACCACCTTGGGCATGAAGGATGGGTTAGTTCTGAGGGATACCCTGTCAGCATGGAAGATGATGAAGGGTTCCACAGCCATGAGCGCTTGCAGCTCGGAGACTCATCTGGCTGAAGTGATGGCCAGAAGGAATGCTGTCCTCCAGAAGAGAAATTTTAGCTCTGCAGAAGAAGCTGGTTCAAAAGGGGGAAGGGTGAGCTTTTCCAATACAAAGTTAAGGTTCCAAGCAGGGGTTGGTCCCCTTCTGGGTGGCCTCATGTTGCTAGCCCCTCTTAGGAACTGTTTGATCAAAGGGTGGGAGAAAAGGGGCTGCTCAGTGGGAAAATGAGCAGAAATAGCAGAGGCATGAATTTTTATAGTGGAGAAAGAGAAGACACTGTGTAGTAGGTCAGCTAAGTAATCCAGGATGTGAGAGAGAGAGAGAGAATGCTGTGCCATACTGGCTCCCTTAGCCTGGATCCAGGTGCAGAACCTTTTCCATTTGTCAGCATAAGACTTTCTAGTGCTAGGGCATCTGGCCTCATGGAAAACATCTAGAACCTGTTTACTGAGGTTGGCAGATTGATCAGGGGTTAGGGAATAAGCCAAGCTGCCAAACTGAGTGTCTGCAATTGGGGATGCATGAATTCCCCTTCAGGAGGTTTGGAATCTGAGGAAGATGCCATGGTGGCAGTGGGGACAGACTGTGCCAGCAAGGGGTACCAGTGCTGATGAAACCAGTCTGGAGCTATAAGAATTGTCCTTGGTTTTTCTGCCTTTATTTTGAGCAGTACCCTGGGGATGAGAGGTAGTGGAAGAAAGGCATTGACCGATAGATTGACCCAGGGGAAGGACATGGCATCCACTTTCCAAGCCCTGCAGTGATGCTCTCTGATGCAGAATTTGCTGAGTTGATGGTTGGTGTGAGAGGCAAAGAGGTTGACCTTCGGGGTGCCCCATTTCTGAGTTGTTAGGGTGAAGGTTCTTCTGTTGAGCTGCCACTCGTGTGGGTCCAGAAGACTTCTGCTTAATTGGTCTGCCAGAGAGTTGAGAGAGCCTGGTAGGAATTCGGCTAACAGGTGCAGTTGCATGGCAGAAACTGTGTGCCAAAGTGTCAAGGCCAGCCTGCATAGATGGTAGGAGTGTGTCCCTCCCTGCTTGTTGAATTAAGACATCACAGTGGTGTTTTCTGTTTTAATCAGGACAGCCCCTGGGGAGAGAAGGAGTTTGAAAGCTATCAAGGCGTGCTGGACAACCATCATATTTTTTTGGCTGATGTGCAGACGGATTTGCAGCAGGCTCCATTGGCCCTGTATGCACCTGCTGTCCAGGTGTGCACCCCAAGCATAGTCTGATGCATCTGTGGTGAAGGTCTGGGTGGCGGGGGGTGGTGAAAAGGGCAGTCCCTTGTTGTGGGAGCATGCTGTTGCCCACCAATGAAAATCTGTTCTGAGGCAAGGAATTATAGGTGTAAGAGTTTCCAGGTCTTGACAGTGTTGACACCAAAGGCTTTTTAGGTACCACTGAAGTTTCCTCATATGCAGTCTGGCATATGGAATGAGTAGTATGCAAGATACCATAAACCCCAGAGCTTGCAGGATCTTCCATGCAGAAAACTGGGGCCTGATGGCTAGTTGAGAGAAGAAGGCTGTCAGGAAAATTTGTTTTTCTAGTGTAAGGAAGGCCATTTGGGATGCTGTGTCCAGGCTTGCTCCCAGGAAGATAATCCTTTGGGTGGGCACATGTTTGGATTTGTTTACATTGATTGTGTACCCTAGGGAGGTTAGTAGGGTCTTTACGAAGGCCAGGTGCTTGAGCAGCTTTTCCTAGCTGTCTGCCTGAATAAGGCAGTCATCTAAGTATGGGTAAGTCTAGATATTTCTTTGTCTGCAAAAGGCAATGGATGGCGCCAGACATTTTGTGAAAACTCTGGGATCAGTAGAAAAGACAAAGGGAAGCGCAGAGAACTGAAAGTGTTGAGATCCTGCCCTGAAACGGAGATATTTCCTGCATGATTACCTGATAGGAATGTGGAGGTAGGCCTCTTTTAGATCTAGGGTAGCTAGCCAAGTGCCCTTGGAGAGCATGGGTAGCAGCTGCTAGAGGGTGAGCATTTTGAATTTTGGGATCACCAGGAAGGTGTTTACATTGGATAGATCGAGGATGGGGTGCCAGGTGCCCTCTTTTCTGGGCACCAGAAAAAGTCTGGAGTAGAAACCTTGGCCTATCTGTTCTGCAGGAACGTGCTCTACTGCCCTCATAGAAAGCAGGGAATGGATTTGCTTTTGAGCCTCTGCCCATTGGTTTGTAGGTATATCTGTGAACCCTTTTGGGGTTGGAAGGGTGTGGAAGGAAAATTTGTATCCCTGAGACACTACGTTCAGAACACAGTGGTCGTTGGTAATGGTGGCCCAGGTGCTTGCATGAAAGGAGAGTTTTCCTCCTAGGGGTAAGTGAGGGTAGGCAGCAGGAGGGAGTAGGGGAGTTATTGTGAGTTCTTACCATAAGGGGGTGGCTTAGAACTCCCTGGTTTTGAAGTGGAGGTAGTCTACTGCTTAGATCTCTACATTCCTTGTGGCTGCTGCCTGAGGGGTCTGGTTCCCCCGGGCCTAGGCTGGACTGGCTTGGTGGGGAGCAGGAAAGAACCAGTGTTTGGTAGGACAATACCTGCTGAACCTAGGTGGCTGGACCTGTAAGAAATCCTTAACTGTGTATAGATTTTGCTTTTTCTTCCATCTTTTTTAAGACCTCTTCTGCCTTAGTGCCAAATAAGCTGTCTTTGTGCAAGAGGGCATCCAACAATTTAGATTTAATATGGTCTGGCAAGGGCTGTTCCTTAATCCATGCATGCCTTCTAATGACAGATCCAGTGACTGCTGCCCTGCAAGAAGCTTCTAGGGTGTCAAAACCACAGTCCAAGGTGTGTTTAGTTACTTGACTTGCAGAATGCATTAACTCTTGTAATTCTTTAGATTCTGCTCAAGCAGGAAAGAAAGACATTTTTTGTTTGAGGGGTTCTAGAGTATGTTGCTGAAATTTTAGCATATGAAACTGACAATTTAGTGCCCCGATAGCAAGAGTAGCTGAGGTGTATACTTTTTTACCCCATCTGTCTAGTGCTTGGGACTCTTAGCAGAAGTTGCTTTAATCCCTTTAGGCCCTCAAGAAATTACATTGGGGTCAGCAGTAGGATTTTTAAAAGGAAATACCTGTCTGGTTTTCTGGGAGCAGGAGGGAGGGTGTCAGGAGTCAAGCTAGATTCTAGGAAAAATTCCTCCACAACATCCAGGACTGGGGGGATGGCCAAGGGTCTGTGCTGTGGAAGATCTAAGAATTCCCCGAGTCTCTTTTTAGACTGAGGGTAGTCTTGACTTTCCCATTGGAAATGCTCCTTTAAGGTATGTAGGGTTTCCCCAAAGGAAAAATCCTCTGGGGGAGAGGCTGAAGGAATGGAATCCTCTGCATCAGAATCCTCATAAGTGGAGAGGGGTTGCATGTCTTCATATTCAGATGCATCAGAGTCTTCAGACTCTTCAGACAAAACTACAGGGGACAGATCTCCTTTCCTTTTGGAGGGGATAGCTTGGCTTCCCCTGATCAGCATGATAAGGTCTTCCACAATTTTAAGCATTTGAGAAGGAGGCAAGGAAGCAGGTGCCTGAGAGTGGGTCATTGGTTTCTTGGGTGTGGTTCGTACCCTGGTCCTAAGAAACTCGGTCGTTTTCGAAAGAACGTTGGTCGCGTAAGAAGACGTCAGCTTGTGTCGAGAATCAGTAGTGCGAAGGACTTCCTCGGAAGCCGGTGCCTGCTCAGCAGCTCTGGACCCATCCAAGGTACAAATGACTGCAGGATCCTTAGTCAGAAAAGAGTTTTCTGGCATACTGGACTCCGAAAGGGCCTCGGTAGTGGCCTGCAAATCCACAGAAGCGGACATCAGGGGCTGCGAAAGCACCTCACTGAGTACCAGAGAAAGTACAGTTGTGTACACTTACCATAAATGTAAATGTTCGAGTGTATTCACTGTTGCAGTCATCACACTTGGGTTATCTGCCTGCAGGTAGCCCTCAGTCGGCCCAAATACCAGAGTCTTAGTATTTCTGAGTTGGATGCTGTCGCTTCTTCCATGACGTCAGGGGTGTAAAAACAGGCAGCCAACACCATTACATCAGTTTTTCCTGCCCCAAATGTCAGGAGGCCCCAAATAGGGAGCTAGTATATGGTGTGGAAACCACCACCAGTAAAAAGTAAATACCAATAGCATTAGGAATAGCCATAGAGAGGAGAGCTAGAAAGATAGAGAAAGCCAGGGGGCTGGAGGGAGGGAAACCAGGACTACAACAGTGAATACACTCGAACATCTACATTTATGATAAGTGTACACAACTGTATTATGTTCATCGTGTTTCACTGTTGCAGCCATCACATTTGGGTTGATTCCCAAAGCTGAGGAAGGATGGAGGCAGTCAAGAAGAGTTAGGGCTGGCTAGTAGGCCCTGCAAGACTGCTGTAGCAAATCCTGCCCTGGATTTGAAAAAGATATGCAAGTGGTAATGCTTGGTGAAGGCGTGTACAGAACTCCAGGTTGCAGCTTCCAGAATCTCCCTGGTAGGGACTCCCCTGAGAAATGCTGTAGAGGTAGAAGTAGCCCTACTGGAATGTGTTCTGACCCCCTGAGGGGTTGGCTTTCCATGGTGCTTGTAGCAGAAATTAATGCAGTGTGTTATCCATTTGGAAATGGTTTGTTTAGAAATGGCCTTGCCCTCTGCCCCTGGTGCAAAGCTGACTAGCAGCTGGTCAGATTTTCTGAAAGGCTTAGTCCTATCAAGGTAGAGCCTGTCTGTGCACGTCCAAAGAGTGCAGGATCCTTTCCCCTTTATTCTGAGGGTTAGGGAAGAAGGTTGGCAAATGGATGGATTGGTTTAGGGCCACACTGGACACCACCTTAGGCATAAAGGATGGGTTAGTCCTGAGGTAAACCCTGTCAGCATGGAAGATAATAAAGGGTTCCACCGCCATCAGTGCCTGTAGCTCAGACATTCTTTCTAGTTGAAGTGATGGCTAGAAGTAAGGCTGTTTTCAAAGAGAGGAATTTTAACTCTGCTGAAGCAGCAAGTTCAAAAGGGGGAAGCGTGAGCTTTTCCAGTACAAAGTTAAGGTCCCAAGCAGGGGTGGGTGCTCTCTCTGGGGTCCTTAAGTTGTTGACCCCTCTCGAGAACTATTTGATGAGAGGGTGAGAAAATAGAGGTGGCTCAGTATTATAATGCATAGGAACTGTTTGATGAGAGGGTGAGAAAAGAGGTGGCTCAGTATTGTAATGAGCCGAAATGGCAGAGGCATGAATCTTAATGGAGGAGAAGGATAGGCTTCTGTGGAGTAGCTCTGCTAGGTAATCCAGGATTAGAAGTAAGAAAGGCACTGCTGTGTCCTTTCCTTTAGAATGAATCCAAGAACAATATCTTTTCCATTTTTCCACATAAGATTTCCTAGTACTAGGCCTTCTGGCTTCAAGAATGACATTCAGCACCTGTTTACTTAGGGTTGCTGGTGGAGTATTCAAGGAATAAGCCAGGCTGCAAGATTTAGAGTTTGCAATTGTGGATGCAAAATCTGTCCCTCCTGCTGTGACAGCAGGGTAGGGGTCGGGTGTAGGTGCCAGGGTGGCGCCATTGTCAGGCTGCACAGGAGTGGGTGCCAGGGTGGTGCCGTTGTTAGGCTGTGCAGGAGTTGGTACCAGTGCTGGCGTGGCCAGTCCGGGGCAATCAGAACTGTCCTTGGCCTGTCTTCTTTTATCTTGAGTAGTACTCTTGAGAGAAGGGGCAGAGGAGGAAGGCACAGACTGAGAGGTTTTCCCATTGAAAGGATAGGGCATACACCTTCCAGGCCCTGCTATGAGGGTTCCTGGTGCAGAATTTGCTTAACTAGTGGTTGTGGGGGGAGGCAAAGAGATCCACCTCTGGATCAGAAGGTTGAAGGTGCTGTCCACTCATGTGGGTCTAGGAGATTTCTACTCAAGTCGTCTGCCAGTGAATTTTGTTTGCCTGGCAGGAACTAAGCTTGTAGATGAACTTGGTTGTCCAAAGCTGTGCTCCACAGGCTCATGGCTAACCTAAAGAGTGGGTAAGAATGGGTTCCCTCCTGTTTGTTTATGTTCCACATAACGGTGGTGTTGTCTGTTTTTATCAGCAGTTGTCCTGGAAGGATTAGGTATCTGAAAGCTGTCAGAGCATTCTGTACAGCTAGCATCTCCTTTTGGTTGATGTGCAGGAGAATTTGGCTTGGGCTCCAGTGACCCTGAATGCATATGCCAGCCATGTGGGCCCCCCATGCATAGTCCGATACGTCTGTGGTCAAGATTTGGGCGGTGTGGGGTACAGTAAAATGCAGTCCCTTCTTGTGGTTGCATGCTTCTGCCCACCAAAGAAACTCTGCCCTCAGACAAGATGTGATAGGAATGACTGTTTCTAGGATGACCTGAGAATGTTGGCACCAAAGACTTTTTATATACCACTGAAGTTTCCTCCTATGCAGTCTTGCATATGGAATTAGCAGAATACATGAGGCCATGAACCCTAGGGCTTGCAGTATTTTTCTTGCAGCTAGCTGGGTTCTGGTGGCCATTTGTTTGAAGTAGTCTGTCAGATAGACATGTTTTTCTGAAGTGAGAAATGCCATTTGGGAAGCTGTGTCCAAGCTTGCTCCCAGGAATACAATCTTTTGACTGGGCACCAGTTGTGATTTCTTTTAGTTGATGGTGTACCCCAACGAAGTGAGAAGTCTTTTTACAAATGCCAGGTGCTGAAGCAGCAATTCCTTGCTGTCCACCTGAATCAGGCAGTCGTCCAAGTACGGGTAAATTTGGATATTTCTCTGCCTACAGTATGCAATGACTGGAGCCAGGCATTTTGTGAATACCCTGGGCGCAGCAGATAAGCCAAAGGGAAGTGCAGGGAACTGATAATGCATAGATCCCGCCCTGAAATGTAGATATTTCCTGCATGATTCTCTGGTGGGGATGTGCAGATAAGCTTCTTTTAAGTCTAGGGTGTCTAACCAGGCATCCTTGGCTAGCATAGGGAGAAGCTGTTGTAGGGTAAGCATCTTGAATTTTGGGACCACCAGGAAGTTGTTGAGAATTGAGAGATCCAGGATTGGGCACCAATAGCCCTCTTTCCTGGGTACCAGTAATAGTCTGGAGTAGAAACCCTGACCCCTTTGTTCTACTGCAACTGGCTGAATAGCTCTTATGTTGAGCAGAGAAAAAACTTTGTTTTGAGCCTCTGCCCACTGGTTTGGAGGAAGGTCTGGAAACCTGCTTGGGGTTGTCAGTGAATGGAAAAAAATTTGTACCCCTGGGATACAATGCTGAGGACCCATCGGTCCTGAGTGATGGACATCCAGTTTTTTGCATGAAGGGAAAGTTTTCCTCCTAGGGGCACAAGCAATTGGGCAGAGCTGAGAAGTAGAGTTGAGAAGTCATTGTGAACTTTTTCCATAGGGAGGTGGCTTACCACTCCCTGTTTTAGGGGTGGGGGCACTCCATTGCGTAGATCTCTGCATATCCTGAGACTATGGTCTGGGTTGTCTGTTTCCCCTGGGTCTTGTTTGAGAAGGCCTGGAGGAGGCTGGAAAGGACCAGTGTTTTGAAGGGCAATGCCTACTGAATCGAGGTGGTTGCACTTGTAAGAATTCTTTAACAGTTTGCATAGATTTAGCTTTTTCTTCCATCTTTTTAAGAACTTCTTCTGCTTTGGTGCCAAACAAAATGTCCTTATTTAAAGGAGCGTCTAGTAATTTGGATTTGACATGACCTGGCAAGGTCTGCTCCTTCAGCCAAGCATGTCTTCTCAGTACAGAGCCAGTGACTACGGACCTGCAAGATGCTTCTAGGGCATCAAAGCCACACTGCAAATTATGCTTACTAACTTGGTTTGCAGAATGCATAAGCTCTTGCAAATCTTTATTTTCTGCACAATCTGGAAATATTACCATTTTTTGTTTAATGAATTCCATAATATGTTGCTGGTACTTCAGCATGTGAAACTGGCAATTCAATGCCCTGATAGCAAGAGTTGCAGAGGTATATATACCGTCTTACCCCATCTGTCTAAAGCTCTTGAATCCCTGTCCGAAGGCGTAAGATTTTTGGCTGTGGTAGCCTGAATACCTTTAGGTCCCTGGGAAATGATCTCTGGATCAGCAGTAGGATTCTTGAAAAGAAACTTCTGGGAATCAGGTACTCGGCAGTACCTGTCAGGTTTCCTAGGGGCCGGAGGTAAGGTGTCAGGAGTAAGACTGATTCCATGAAAACATCATCCACAACATCCAGGACAGGGGGAATAGCTAAAGGTCTGTGCTGAGGTAGCTCTAAAAATTCTCCGAGTCTCTTTTTGGACTGAGGATAGTCTTGGCATTCACAATGGAAATGCTCTCTTAAAGTATGCAAGGTTTCACCAAAAGAGAAATTCTCTGGAGGGGAGGCAGAGGGAATGGATTCCTCTACATCTGAATCCTCATAGGCTGATAAGAACATGTCCTGATAATCAGAAAGGTCAGAGTCATCGGACTCCTGGTCTGTAGAATCTGAAGGCAACTGAATTCTTTGTCTCTTAGCAGGGGAAGGCTGGCTTCCACTAATTAACATTATAAGGTTTTCATCCATTCTAAACATTTGTTTTTGTGGCATGGGGGCCTGAGGATGGGCTTTGGTCGTCGGTTTTCTAGGCATAGTGCATACTCTGGGCCTAAGAAACTCGGTAGTTTTGGCTAAAAAGAAGTTGTCAGTTTGATTCAAACATCGGTATGTCGGAAAACACCCTCAGAAGCCAGTGCCTGCACAGCGGCTCCGGATCCATCCAAGGTAGAGACATCCGCTGGTTCCATAGTCGAAGCATCTCGTGGCGTACCAGACTCCGAATAGGTCTCAGCAGAGACCTGCGAATCCACAGAAGTGGGCATCAAGGGCTGCGAAGGTGCCTCAGTGAGTACCGGCAGACTGGCGACTAGCTTAACAGAAGTGTCATTGGCAGTTTTGGACCTAAGCAGTCTATCTCTGTCTTTATCCTTAGATTTTTTCGGAAGATCGGTAGTCGGATGGCTTACCGAAGCCATTTCGGAATACGGAGATCAAGAGCAAAAGAATTCAGCAACAAAAATAGCCAGACAACGAATGGTTCGGGCATTAAAACATGGCACAAAACCGATAGTGAGGGACATTGTGGTCTGGGCCTAAACAGGTGACGCAGTAAGAATGAAAATATCTGAGAGGTATTTGCTTTCTACAGGCAAGACAATTGTTAACTTTTTTCTGACATTGGTTAGAGCAAGAAAAAAGGATCCCAACAGGGTACTTAGCTTTAGAAGACTTCAGGATTATTAACTCGAAAAATGAAAATTTCAGGTAGCGGCCGACCGGCACTTGCGTGCTTCTGCTTCAGGCTCCTCCTCCTGAAGAAAGACTGATGTAATGGCATCGGCTGCCTGTTTTTATACCCCTGATGACCTGACGTCATGGAAGAAGCGGCAGCATCTGACGCAGAAATACTAAGACTCTGGTATTTGGGCTGACTGAGGGCTACCTGCAGGCAGATAACCCAAGTGTGATGACTACAACAGTGAAACACGAAGAACATCTGATGACTAGCTTAACGGAAGCATCGTCGGTAGGTTTGGACCTGTGCGGTCTGTCTCTGTCTTCATCTTTACGTTTTTTCAGATGATCTGCTGTTGGATGGCTTACTGAAGCCATATCAGAATTAGAGCACTGTAAGTGAAAATATCTGGCTACAATAAGAGCCTGACGATGGATAGTTCTGGCATTGAACAAAGCACAGAAGCGACAATGGGGGACATCGGGGTCTGGGCCTAAACAAGTGACGCAGTAAGAATGGAAGTCTCGGTGTGGTATTTGCTTTCCACAGACGAGACAATTACTAACTTTTTCTGACATTGGTTAGTGCAAGAAAAAAGGATCTCCAACAGGGTACTTAGCTTTAGAAGACTTCAACTTAAATTCGGTAGACGAAACTTGGGTAGCGGCCAACCGGCACTCGTGCAAATTGCTTCTGCTTCGGGCTCCACAGCAAGAAAGACTGATGTAATGGTGTCGGCTGTCTTACTTTATACTAATGACGACCTGACGTCAGTCCTGAAGTGACAGCAACCGACAGAGAAATACTAAGCCTCTGGCATTCGGGCCGGCTGAGGGCTACCCTGGCAGGGATAACCCAAATGTGATGATTGCAACAGTGAAACACGAAGAACATCTAGAAAATTGGAAAGCCCAGTGGCTAACCATTTTCATACCATTCATGGTGGCTCAGATGTGAGTTTCTTTTTTAGCATTTTAGCTAAGCCCTCCTGTACAAAGGGAGTAGATTTTGGGGTTAAACTATTACAGTTGAAAACAAAGTTAATAATTAATTTTGGTACTTTATTTCCAAAAGGTTTAAATCAGGAAATTAACATTCATATTTGGTAAACTTGCATTTTGCTATATGTAATTCTTATTTGGTACACAATTCAATTTTGTCTGTTGTATAAACAGTATTGTATATAGGATATATGTGTTTCTTAAGCAGCACTGTTTATAATGGCATGAGAGGGTTACATTTTTTTATTGCCTAATGGATTAATTAATTGAAGGTTAATTGTGCTTGCTATATAAAGATGCTTGTGATGGTGTAATAGTTATTCCCTTGAAGGCACTTAGCCAAGGTACCAGGAAGCACCATTAAAATCTTGGATTTTACATACTTGTGTGGTATCTGGTGATTTGGTTCAACTGGTCCAGCTTTATGTTTTTTTTGTCTTGGTTTTGAGACTGGTGGTTTTGGTTGTTCTAAAGTTTCCCAATTCAAATCCCAGTTGTGGGATCCATCAAGTTCCCACTGAGATTATCTGCAGGAGTGTTCTGAGTCCCTGGGAGGTACTGTGTCATAAGCTGCAACCCCAGACAGTGAGCTGTCTCCCAGACCTGCACCTCTAGTCAACAAAGAGAGTAGGATTGGGTGCTCCTTTGTTTGTTAATGTACCACAACTGTGGTGCTGTCTGTTTTGACAAGCAGGACCCCTAGTTTCCACTGATCTTTGAAAGCCACTAGGCCCTTTTGCACTGCCATCAGTTCTTTCCAATTTATATGCTTGTGTCTGAACTGCCCTGGGATTGAAGATATTGGAAATGAGCCCCCAGGCTGTCTCTGAAGCATCTGTGGTTAAAGTCTGGCCCTAAGGGAAGAAACTGAAGGAGAGACCCAAGTTCTAAGCACATGCCCATGTCTACCATGCAAATTCCTCCTTGAGGCAAGGGATCAGTGGAATTTCTGTCTCCAGGGACTGTGAGTGCTGGCGCCACAGATGCTTGAAGCACCACTGGAGCTTCCTCATGTGTAGTCTGGACAGAGGGATCATGAGGATACAAGATGCCATATAGACTAATGTTCTGAGGAATTCCCTGGCTGAGAGGCACTGTCCTCTGCATAATGTTTTGGAAGTATTGAGTCAAGGAGGAGAACTGTTCTGGGGGGAGGAATGCCTTTTGAAGGGAGGAATTCAGAACAGCCCTCAAGAAAACTATCCTGGTGGATGGCTCTGTGTTGGATTTGCAAAGATTTATGGTGAATCTCAAGGAGGTGAGGAGGCTCTGAGTTAAGAACAGATCCTTGAGGAATTTTGACCAACTCTTGGCTTGATGAGGCAGTCTTCCAGACAGGGGTACATTTAGATCCCTATTGTAATGCAGAAGGTGATCACAGGAGCTAAACACTTTGTGAAGACCCTGGCAGCAATAGGTAAGCCAAAGGGCAGTGTAGAAAATTGAAACTAACTTGTATCTGCTCTGAAGCAAAGAAAACATTTGCAAGATTCCTCTATAGGAATGTGCATATAAGCATCTTTTAGGTCTAAGGTGACCATTAAGGCCTGAGGGGCTATTATGGGAAGAAGTTTTTGAAGAGTCAGCATTTTGAATTTTGGTACCCAGTAGGGACTGACTGAGTGTGGACAGGTCTGGAATACGGTGCCAAGAGCCTTCCTTTCTGGGAACCAGGAATAGACTGGAGTAGAACCCTCTCCCTATTTGATGATCTGGTACTGGTTTCACTGAGCCCTGTGAGCATAGGTTGTGAATCTGAGAAAGGGCATCTGCTCTCTGATTTGGTAGAACATCCAGGTAACCAGAGTATCTTAATGGCTTTTTGAAAATGAGCTTGTAACTGTGAGATAACTTTCAGAACCCACTTGTCTGAAGTAACGAGGGAACAGTTTTATTTGAACAGAGATAGCCTTCCTCCTAATTTTCTTTCTATCTTTTCTTGGGAGGGTGGGGGGGGGCAGGTAGGTGGAAGGGGGAGTCACTGCTGGTCCCTGCCAGGGCCCTGAGGCCTAGAACTCCCCTGCCTGGGGGTTCTTGAGGTCCACTGCCTGGGCCTTTGTGATTGATGCTGCCTTTGAGACTTTCCCTCAGAGGCTTCCTCTAGCCGCCTTTTGACTGAGATGGAGAGGACCAATGTTTAGTGGAAAATTCTTAATAAACATAGCAGGCTGAAACTGGAGAAAGTCATTGACAGTTTGCATAGATTTTGCTTTATTTTCCATCTTTTTTAGCACAGCCTCAGCCTTTGGCCTAAAAAAATCCTTATCCAGGGGAGCATCTAGAAGTTTGGATTTGACATGTTCTGGTACGGTCTGTACCGTAAGTCAAACATGCCTTCCAATGACAGAGCCAGTTACAGCGACTCAGCAAGAGGCCTCTATGGCATCATAGCTACAGTGTAATAACTGTCTAGTCTCCTGGAAGCTGGAATGGCAAAGGTCCAACAATTCCTCAGAAATGTTCTTGTCCTCCAGGGACCTTTTGATTCATTTTATCTAAAATACTTTGCTGGTATTTTATCATATGAAACTGGCAGTTAAGGTCATGTCTAGGGTAGCGGAAGTGTAGACTTTTTTACCAAACCTATCAAGGGCCCTGCGTTTTTGTCAGTAGGTAAAGGGTTCATTGAAGAGATGGCTCTTGCTCCCTTGGGACCTGGAATGACCACCTCTGGGTCAGCAGAGGGGCTCCTGAAAAGGTATTTATGTGAGTCCAGCACCCTGCAAAATCTGTCTGGTTTGCAAGGGGCTGGAGGTAGACAATCTGGGTTCAGGGAAGAGTCCATAAAGACATCCTTTACCACCTTCCAATACAGGAGGAATAGCCAAAGGTTTTTGTTCTGGAAGGTCAAGGAACTCCCTAACCCTCTTTTTAGATTATGGGTATTCCTATGCCTCCCACTGGAAATGTTCCTTAATGGCATGGAGTGTTTCCTCAAAAGAGATTTCTTCAGGAGGTCAAGCAGAAGGTAGATTCACCTCAGAATCTGTATCTCCAAAAGAAGCAAGCAAGTGTCCCCCCTCAAAGACAGACTCCTCCTGGTCAGAATCCTCATCTGAATCAGGAGGTTCAGAGAAAACGTCAAGCATAGGATCCCTCTTCCTTTTCCCTGGGGAAGACACCAAAGGGGGTTGCCTAGCTCAACTAAGGAGATAAAGTCCTCAGCTAACCTGAACAGGTCTTGCTGATAACCTGCCAAGTGGGAGCTGGTAGGGCTAGGTATAGGACCTGAGGCAAAACCCTCTTTAGAGCTAGTTTTGACCTTGGGCCTAGGTACATCCACCATCCTGATGCCAGTCTCTTTGTAAGACTAGACCAATGCAAGTTGATGCCTTGAAAGAACATCACCAGTACAAGCTCGCTCATCGAAAGCTGAAGTTTGCTGAGCAACTTCAGACCTGACCGACAAACAGAAACCCAAAGCCTGTGTAGAAGTTGAGGGACCTGACATGTATGACTCCATAAGGGTCTTGACAGATGCCTGTGCCACCATCTAAGTTACAGAAGGGGGCTGCAAAAGCGCCTCCCCTTCCTCAGAGATAATGAGGCTTGGGGAACTGGTGGACGGAGAGTGGTTGCCATCTGAGGTCCTAAGCTCAGGTCTTTTTTCTTTGTCCTTCTTACGCTTAGGGAGCTCAACCTTGGAAGGACTGGTGGACAACATTGAACAATGCAAAGATTGCAGACTAAGATGCCTAGCTAAGATTTCGGCCGTACACCTGATAGTCCTAGAATTGAAACAGGCACAAAAACGGCAACAAGTGACATCGTGATCCAGATCTAGACAGGTGACACAAAAAGTATGCAAGTCTTGGTGTGGGATTTGCTTACCACAGTGGAGACGATGGTTAACCTTATCTGACATGAGTTAGACCAAGAAAAAGAGTTCCCCAATGAGGTACTTAGATTTAGAATACTTCTCTCTGGTGTGAACCAAATGATTCACTGAAACATTGCTTCAGGCTCCGATGGTAAGAAAAGACTGATGTCATGGTGTCGGCTGGCTTCCTTTATACCCAAGCATACTGACGTCAAGGTAGAGCATCTACCAGCCTTACGAAGGGGGAGATTTTTACTCTGGTAGTCAGCCCGGCCAAGGGCTTCCACAGCAGGAAATCCCACAAGTCAGGACTGCAACAGTGAAACATGAAGAAGAGCAAAAGGTTAGGGTGGGGGAATCCACCTTCATCAAAAGGCCTGTTACTAGTAGTATCCCACATGCTTCAGTACCTGTTTGGAATACACTTCTCTGATGTCAAGGCAAATGTAGAGGGCCTCTGGCTAACCAAATCTGCAGACAACTGCAGGTTGCATGCAATCAATTAATTCCCTGAGGATGTACATATCCTACACGACAGTCTGATACAGACAACTAAGTGATGCAAAGAACCATGGGCTAGAACTCAATATACCTTTTAGGAAGATGACCACCCCCTGTAAATTACAACACTGCTAGCACTCCACTAAGAGGAGATGCAGTGGTAAGGGACATGGGAACTCTAAATGATTGTAACCTGAACTTTGATCACCATGTGTCTATGGTAGTGAAAAAAATCCTTCTACATAATGCAACTTATAAGTAAGGGCATAACATCCAGATCTAAGCAAATCATAGTCTCACTATACTCAGCCCTCATTAGACCAATAACAGAGCACAATGCAGCCTTCAGTATGTACTTGATCAGGCACTTGCAACACCCACAACAGCCACAGAGGTTCCTCACTAAAAAAAATACAGGGTGTGATTACTATGTCCTGTGCAGACTACCTCAAAGCCCTGTCTCTGTACTTGGTCTCCCACAGACTACTGAGGGAAGATCTATGCCTAACCTAAAAGTCATTCTCCAATCCAGCTCTGATGGATCTGCTACAAATTCACAAAACAAACAGCACTAAAATTACCTGCTCTCGGGATCTAAACCACATCTGTGACATAAACAAAACATGTTGGAAGGACAGGTATGCATCTCAGAGATTACTCCTTCTCTAGAACAGACTCCCCATTCGTGTGAAACATCACTCTTCCCTAAGCCTATTCAAATGCAGTTTGGACTAATGGATGGGAAATCACAAATTCACCCCTGGTTTGTTGCCTGTGGTTGCTATGGACAGCAGCAGTTTGTAGATGCCCTGAGGCGCAGGCATATACCAATGCTATTCTAGCCCATGGGCACTGATAATTGGGAAAACTGAGGCATGAATGGTTAGGCTTAAAAAGGCTCTAGGGCAGTTAGCCTAATAATTTCCTATGATTCTTAAATAGTCATTCTGAGTTATTGGACTGCCCTTGGTTTTGGGAGTTTACAAAAGTCTTCTTGGAACCCCCTTGCTGTTTCTTCTTAAATGTCTATTTACCTGAATTTTGTTGACTGTTTATTTTGATTATTACCAAAACTGGATGTGGAGCTAACAGAATCCTTTGGAAATTTTTGAAAAGGAGGGCTAAAAAATCTTAACGGTTACCTGTACCATCTTACCCCTTTCATCATACTTTTTCATCACCTTTGCAGAAAAAAATAAATTATTTAAAGCAGATTTTTCCTCAAGAAGAAATTGCAGACAAAACATTCCTCATACTTTCACAATTAATCAGGATAAATCTCAACATGCAAGTCTGGCAAATCAAAATTCTGAATTAAAAATGCAGTAGCATACACTTTTCCCTATACTTACCAATAATCTTTCTAACCTAATCAAAAACAGTAGGACTGGAATTAAGTTTTTAGCAGCAGAAGGATTAAACAAAAACGTTATGTACTTACCATAATGATAGATCCGTGTTGTCTTATTTTTGTCTGGTTCAACATTTGGGACACCAGATCACATCTTAACACCTTTTAGAAGCTGTGAATCCAGGGTTCCAACTCCTCCCCTACCCATAACTCCTTCATTCCCCCAAAGTACCTCAGATCAAGTTTGCCTGCTCATACCCAGAAACTTACGCAACAATTGTCACAACAGGCTAACTTATGAAAAGGGATAGATAATGGCCATAAACAGAAAACAGCAAATTAAGGGCTGTTGAAGACAAGGTCCTTGGTAAGGCCACTCTTGTCCAAAAGGAGCACCAAGTGACAACTTTGGAAGGGGGATGAGGAAGGGATGTTGAACTGGACAAAAACAAGACAACATGATCTTTCGTTAAGGTAAGTATTTAACTTTCATATCCAATGTTGTCTGTTTTCATCCGATTCAACCTCTAGGAAAGATTCACAAGCTACCAAAATATTCGGGTGGTGTTATAAAAAGGATATTCCTGTGAATGGTGGAGCCAAAGGATGTATGGAATCTGAACTGTACCTCCAACCTGTAGTGAAACACAAACGTGTGAACAGTGGACCAAGTTGCTGTTGCACAGTTAGTCGATAGGAACTCTGCACAAAAAGGCAGTAGAGGCAGCTGTTACCCTTCCAGAATGAAACCGTTTACTTTTACAAAAAAAAAAAAAAAGTCCCAGTTTGCTGCTGACAAGGATTATGCAGTCAGAAAGCTATCTCGATAGAGTAAGTTTTTATACATTTTGGCCCCATTTAGTTTTAGAGGAAGCAACATATACTTACTAATATCCTTAGTCCTGTGAAGATAAAATCAGAGTAGTATACAAACATCCAGTAAATGTTCATAGGTTCACAGGTAGGTACTAGGCTATCAGCCCTAGGGCCCATACAAGCCTAGCCAAAAAAATGTACTCTGGCTTTCACCACCCAAGAAAATTATTTTCCTGTGCCCCTGTCGAGCAGAGCCACAGAAGTGATCCACGGGGTGAATTTCCCATTTCCCATCCAATCATCAAGATTTTGCTTGAAGAGTGCTAATGAGGAGCTCTGTTTGACATAGATAGGTAGTCTGTTCCAGAGTATGGGAAGTCTCTGGGACAGGAATCTATCCCTCCAGCATGTTCTGTTTATTGTGGTGACAAGGTTTAGGAGCGTGTAGCTCGGAGGGATTGGGATTTCTTTAAGTGGAGCATGTCCAACACCTCTGGGTTTGACATAGCTTTGTATGTTAGGCGGAGATCGCCCCTGAATAGGCGATATGCGATGGAGTAAAGCTGTAGTTTTTTGAGACTGTCTGCATAGGGCATCTGTTTGAGGCCAGTAATCCTCGTTGTGAGGTATTTCTGTGGTATTTCCAGTTGTTGTAGATGTCTTGTGAGGTACATACCAAAAGGGGCGTTGTACTCTATAATGGGTCTAATGAGTGATGCGTAGAGAGGAACAATGACCTCTTTTTTTCTGGATGAGAATCCTTTTGTGATGAGATGAGCCACGTAGAAGGATTTCCTGACCACTGTGGCGATGTGATTATCAAAGGAGAGACTACTGTCCACCTGTGTCCCAAGGTCTCATCACATTTTCGGCATTAAGTAGACTACCAGCTATGTGGTAGTTCATGGGTACAGAGTTTTTACCAAAGGGGATGACAACACACTTTTTGACATTGAGCTTCAGGCCATGGATTTGACACCAGGTATCTGTCTCAGTGAGGCCCTTTTGTAGTTTGTCCACATCGTTAGGAGTTTTGATTATGGCCAATAGTTTGCAGTCATCTGCAAACTTTGTTAGCCAAAGACCTTCTGTGTTGGCCTGCACTTCAGAGAAGTAGATACCAAACAGGAGAGGACCCAGGACTGAACCCTGTGGTACTCCACTTGTCACTCGTCTGATGCAGGATTTGGAATCCGCTACTTTCACAGTGTGGGTTCTGTCCGTGAGCCAGTTGGCAACCCATCATGTGACATAGGGATTTATACCTAGTTTAGTGAGCTTATCTATAATTCCAGAGTGGGGGATGGTGTCGAAAGCCTTGGCGAGATCTAGATAAGCTGTGTGAACCATTTTACCCTCATCTATGTCTTTGGTGACTGCTTCAAAGAAGCCAATCAGGTTTAGGAGACATGATCTACCTTTTACAAATCCAAACTGGGTAGGGTCCAGAGTTTGGAGATTACCAATGTCTTTGTTTATGAGTTCCATGATGATACGTTCCATGGCCTTGCAGACCAGGCTCATCAGGCTAATGGGGCGGTGGTTCCCAGGGTCCGTAGTGGCTCCCCCTTTGTGGAGTGGGATAACCATTGCGGTGCGCCATTCAGTGGGTACAAAGCCTGAGGTGAGGCTATGATTGAACATGGTACTTAGGTAGGGTGCAGTTCATTCTGTAGTTCGTGTAGAACGCAGCCTGTGATATTGTCAGGTCCCATGGATGCTGTGTTCTTGGCTTTGGAGTGTGTTTTTTTTTACCTGTGCAGCCGTGATTATAGGAACTTTGCATTCTTCCAGTATAGAGATGAGCCCTCTAGGGGCTGAGAGGGGGGTAAAGTTAGCACTGAACCTATCTGCTAGGATGTTGGCAATATCAGTTGGTTCTGTATATTTAGTGCCATTGTACTGTAACTCAGAGCAGATCTGAGTGTTCCCATTTAGATTCTTGACATAGCTATAGAATGCTTTGTGGTTGTCTTTAGAGTCAGTGGCAATTTTGTTTTCATAACTAGCTTTGGAGGATTTTATGAGGGATCTCAGCTTCTTACTGAGGTTGACCAGGGAGTTCCTCCAAGTCATGGGATTTTACTCTTTTTTGCAACAGTTTCTTTCTTCTGTTGTAGAGTTTGTTTATGGCAGAGGACCACCAGATTGGCTTCCTTTTTTTTGGAGGATAACATCTTGGTTCTATTAGGGATAGCATGATCCATGCACTCGTGTAAGTGCTTATAAAGTGTGTTTGTGTAGGATTCGGCAGTCATACCTCTATTGTCCATCTGCATGGGTGTCATGAAGTTTGCCACTTCTGTCTTAAGTGTGAAGTTGGCTTTGGAGAAGTTTTTTATGATGGTTTCCCTAATTGGGGCTGGGAGTGTGATGTGGATGTCTAGGCTGACTAGCTTGTGGTCGGATCTGACCAACGAGGAATTGACCTCTGGTGTGGAACACCGGTTTCCCATGTTGGTAATGACCAGGTCTAGGATATTGCTGCCCCTGGTGGGGGTGCGAATAAGTTGATCCAAGGCGTTGGAATTTATGAATTCTAGAAAACATTGAGCAAAAGAGTTGGTACATGAGTAGTTTTCCCAGTTAATGGTGGGGCAGTTGAAATTGCCCATTATTAGGGTGTTGGGTAGTACCCTAATACTTTCCAGTGTATCAAGAAATGAGAAGTGTGAATCCTGGGGCATGGTGGGGGGTCTGTAGCAAGCTGCAAAAAAGAGAAGAATCCCATGATTGGAGGAACTCTGTGGTCAGCCTCAGTAAGAAGCTGAGATCCCTCATAAAATCCTCCAAAGCTAGTTACGAAAACAAAATTGCTACTGATTCTAAAGACAACACACAGCATTCTATAGCTATGTCAAGAATCTCAATGGCAACACTCAGATCTGCTCTGAGTTACAGCACAATGGCACTAAATATACAGAACCAACTGATATTGCCAACATCCTGGCAGATAGGTTCAGTGCTAACTTTAGCCCTCTCTCATCCCCATCTCTATACCAGAAGAATGCAAAGTACCTGTAATCACAGCTGCACAGATAAAAAACACACTCCCCAAAGCCAAGAACACAGCATCCATGGGACCTAACAACATCCCAGGCTGCGTTCTACATGAACTACAGAAGGAACTGGCACCCCACCTAAGTTCTATGTTCAATCATAGCCTCACCTCAGGCTTTGTGCCCACTGAATGGCGCACAGCAACGGTTATCCCACTCCACAAAGGGGGAGCCACCATGGACCCCGGGAACTACTGCCCCATTAGCCTGACGAGCCTGATCTGCAAGGCTATGGAGCGTATCATCATGGAACTTATAAACAATGACATTGGTAATCTCTAAACTCTGGATCCTACCTAGTTCGGGTTTGTAAAAGGCAGATCATGTCTCCTAAACCTGATAGACTTCTTTGAAGAGGTCACCAAAGCTGTAGATGAGGGTAAGGTGGTTCACACAGCCTATCTAGATCTCACCAAGGCTTTCAACACCATCCCCCACTCTGGAATTATAGACAAACTCACTAAACTAGGTATAAATTCCTATGTCACAAGATGGGTTGCCAACTGGCTCACTGACAGAACCCACACTGTGAAAGTAGCAGACTCTTAATCCAACTTCAGACCAGTGACAAAGGGAGTACCACAGGGTTCAGTCCTAGGTCCTTTCCTGTTTGGTATCTAGTTCTCTGAAGTACAGGCTAACACAGAAGGCCTTTGACTAACAAAGTTCGCAGATGACTGCAAACTAGGAGCCATAATCAAAACTCCTAACGATGTGGACATCCTACAAAAGGGCCTCACTGAAACAGATGCCTGGTGTCAAAGCCATGGCCTCAAGCTCAATGCCAAAAAGTGCATTGTCATCCCTTTTGGTAAAAACTCTGTACCCATGAACTACCACATAGGCCGTAGTCTACTTAACACCGAAAGTGTGATAAGAGACCTTGGGACACAGGTGGACCGTAGTCTCTCCTTTGATAATCACATCGCCACAGTAGTCAGGAAAGCCTTCTATGTGGTACACCTCATCACAAAAAGTTTCTCATCCAAGAAAAAAGAGGTCATTGTTCCCCTCTACTCATCACTCATTAGACCCGTTACAGAGTACAATGCCCCTTTTGGTATGTACCTCATAAGACATCTACAACAACTGGAAAGGCCACAGAAATACCTCACAGAGGGTTACCACCCTCAAACAGATGCCCTACTCAGAATGTCTCAGAAAACTCCAGCTTTACTCTTTTGCATATCGCCTACTCAGCGGCGATCTTTGCCTAACATACAAAGCTATGTCAAACCCAGAGCTGTTGGACATGCTCCGCGTAAAGAAATCCCAATCCTGCTACACACTCTAGGGACCTAAACCTTGTCACCACAATAAACAGAACATGCTGGAGGGATAGATTCCTGTCCCAGAGACTTCCCATACTCTGGAATAAACTACCTATCTATATCAAACAAAGCTCCTCATTAGCATTCTTCAAGAAAAATCTTGATGATTGGATGGGAGATAGGAAATTCACCCCGGGATCACTTCTGTGGCTCTGCTTGACAGGGGCACAGGAAAATAATTTTCTTGGTTGGCAAAAACCAGGATACCATTTGGCTAGGCTTATACAGGCCCTAGGGCCAATAGCCTAGTACCTACCTATGAAGCTATGAACTTGAGCAGCTACCTGACGCAGATATGATCAACTGGACTCTGGAAGTCTGACTAGTTGCCTGACTGCATTGAGGTGGCATCCAGTGAACTCTATCTGTTGTGTAGGTACCAAATGCTTTTTGCTTAATTGACTCCAATTCCCAATGCCTGGACAAGTTGGAGTAAAAAGTCCCAATGTTCGACCAGAAGATCCCTGGCTGGAGTAGTGAGGGCCCAATCATCAACATATGGGAATACCAGAAACCTAGCATTATGAGATACACTGGCTATGGTGCGACCAAAGGGCAGTATCTAACTTAAAGTGACTGACTCCCAGACGGAAATGGAGAAATCGCCTGGATTGCCTCTATTTTTTTATAGAATAGTTGGCATCCTGGAGATCAACAGAAGAAGTAATTAGGGACCTGGGTACCCAAGTAGATAGCATGCTCTCCTTTGATAACCACATAGCCAAAACTGTCAGAAAATCCTTCTATGTGGCACACCTGATCACAAAGGGTTTCTCATCCAGATCCAAGGATGTGATTGTGCCCCTTTACTCCTCACTCATTAGGCCCATAATAGAGTACAATGCCCCATTTGGGATGTACCTCACTAGACACCTGCAACAACTAGAAAGACCGCAGAAGTACCTCACTAAGAGGATTAAGGGCCTTAAACAATTACCCTATGAAAAACGACTAAAAAAGCTCCAGCTCTTCTCAGTCGCTTACCGTCTGCTCAGAGGTGACCTCTGCCTGACCTATAGGCCCATGTCAGACCCTGAACTAATGGACATGCTTCACCTCAAAAAAAATGAGATCACTCGTTCTAGCGACTTGAACCTATGTACAACAATAAAGAGGACATGCTGGAGGGATAGATTCCTGTCCCAGCGACTCCCCTCACTCTGGAGTAGAATCCCAATCCATATTCGACAGAGCTCCTCTCTGACCCTCTTCAAGAGAAATCTTGATGAGTGGATGGGTAATCGTAAGTTCTACCCTGGGATCACTTCAGGAGCCCTATTGACAGAGGCCCAGGTTACTAATCTAATGGGGAGGCGAAAGCCATCACTCTGTGGCTAGGCTTATAAATGCTCATGGGCAGATAGCCTAGTACTTACCTATGAACCTATGAACCTATATCCAGTTAACCCTTTCTCAGAACAGGCAGAAAGGACTGAAGCTTGACCATCCGGAACATTGTCTGTTTTACAAACTGACTGAGGTGACTTGGGTCCAAAATTAGCTTGAGGTCTCCTGTTTTCTTCAGAACTAAAAAGAACCTGGAATAGACTCAGGATCCTAACTGGTCCTGCTGGATGACTCTTTTTTTTTCTAGCAACATTTTTTTTTACTTTGGTTGTTGCATTCTCCAAAACATCAGGAATCCTCCTCAATTTCTGCAGAGGGGAAAAGAAGGGGAACAGTACAAACTCTGGTGACTATCATCAGCACATATGTATTTTGTGTGATGGACTGCCAGGAGTGAGAGTGCAGGGATAAGCTACTCCCAAATACCTCCAGACTGTGTCAGTCAGGCAATCCTTCAGGAGCGCTGACAGGATTTCTCAGTGAAAGGGCCATGAAAATCCCTGATTCTGTAGTCCGCCTCTGCCTCTAGGGTGACGTCTGTAGAAACTGCCCCACCCCTCACTCAGGGAAGATTTATCCACAGGAGTATCCTGGTGAAAACCCTGAGACTTTCTGAACCCCCCACCCCAGTTCCAAGCAAAGATCTTCTGAGGGGGTGAAAAGCAGATTTCTATGGCAGACAAGCTCTTTCCACCTTTTTCATTCCTGGTAAGTGGCTCCTTAACCTTTGGTCTAAAGAGCATTGAAACATCAAAGGGGGAGTTAATGAATGATATCTTAAAGCCTTACACAAAGTCACATAGTCACATCCAGGCGTGCAGACAGATGGTTATGCTGGTGCCTGCCATTCTAACTGTACCATCAGCTGCATTAGAAAGTAGATGCATGAACACACTGGACATTGACTGCAGGATATACAATTGGTAGTTCACTGTTTTCTGGACATCTGTCGGTAAGTTACCCAAGAGGGATTTGGTAAGGTCCTTGGTCAAGTCCCTCTGAAAATGTGTCATATGGGCAAGATAGTTCAGCATTCTAAGTGCAAAAGTCTCCGATGTATATGTCCATTCCCCAAACCTGTTCAACACCCTTTACTCCCTATTAGGGAGATGAACAGAAGGCATACTTTCTTCCAGGAGTTCATTCTTTGTGGCTGCCACTAAAACCATGATATCTACTGGTGGACTCTTGCTCCAATGCTTCCTGTCTTTAGTGTGACTAAAATCTTATCTACTTCCTTTTGGATAGGCTCCACCACATTAGGATCCTCTCACATCTGTTGCACCACCAGATCTATGAGGTGGTCAGTGGGCATAACCACCCAAGAGATAGATGAACCAGCTCCAAAAGCCTCAAGGAATACAGACTCCTCAAGAGAGAGCATATTAGAAAACGGTGTGAAGACATCACCCACTGCCAAACCCTCATAGCCTCTCAACACAAGGGGTAATGTTGCCCGTCTGAATGGAAATCACACCCCTGGGGAGAACATTCTGAAGTGCTGCAATGCTATGGGGATAGCCCTCATCTTCAAGACACTGATGTGAAGATTGGCCTCTAAATCTGACTATGTGCCTTGGATTATTCTCCCTTCGAAATGCCCCTCCCACTCTTGAATGGAGGTGCCTGTGGTCACTGCTATTGGTGAAGACCTGTACCTGCAGATCTGTGTGAAAGGGTCATCCCTCTGTTACTGGAGGGAAGGTTAACCATCAAGAGATGCATTGCCTGCAAACCCTTGTAAATTAGATCTTTACATGTAATGGGTGAACGTTCTGAGACCACTGGACTGCTAGTGTCCACTGAAGTATTCCCACGTAATAATGAGCCATCAGAATCATTAGAATTGAGGAAGCCATGAGACCTAATAGATGCAGGACTAATTGCGCTGGAGAAGAGGGATGATGTATCAGCTAAATGGCTGTTAGGAGCAAAGATAAGACTCTGTGGTGGGGGAGACTGAAAATCTGCAGAGTTGTGTTGAGGTGGCATCCAATAAATTCTATCAGTTGGGTTGCAAGTAATTAACACTTGGGGGAAATTTATTGTTTCAGATGATAGTAAGCATCCTGCAAATCTATCTAGTACATCCAATCATCCCTCCTTAGAATAAGGAATATGGACTGAATTGTAACCATCTGGAATTTTGTCTGCTTTATGAACTAGTTGAGATGACTGACATCCAAGACTGGTACAAGGTCCCTCATTTTCTTTGGCACTACTACGGATCCTAACTCGCCTGGGGGGAGACTGGTTGGATGACTTTTCCTAGCAGCTTGAAAATTTCTGTTGCTGCTGGCTCCCACTGACTGCGTAGAATGTTAGAAACCAAATTCTTTTTTTATGGGTGGAAGAGAAAAAGGAATAGAATAGTCTCAGCAAATTATCTTTAGCAGACACATCTTTTATGTTTTGCCAGGCTGGAGCGTGCAGAGAAAACTGTCTCCACAGTGCAGCAGTCAGGCAACCCTTCAGGGATGCTGATAGGGCCTCTCAGTAAAGGGACCATGGAAGCCCTGGTTATGCAGTCTGCCTCTGCCTTCACGGTAATGTCCATTGGAATTTCCTCCACCTCAGCAACGTGGATGTCATTCACCATGAGAATCCTGGTAAGACCTCTGCGACTTATGAAACTACATCTTTTTCCCAGCCCTCTAATTCCTGGAGTAATATCTTTGGGGGGGGGGGGTAGAAAATCAGATGCCCACTGCACAGAGAGTCTTACCATTCTGCTGGGTTCTGGTAATGTGTCTAACTTTCGGACCAAAAAGTGTAGACATCATATGGGGCATTGATAAAGAACATCTTAAAGCCTTCCATGAAATCACAAAGCATTCAGGCATGCCATCTTACAGTAAACCCTGTGCCTGCCACTCTAGCTAAGCCATTGATTGCATTAGAAAGGAGGTGCATGGCTATGACAGAAGTTGACTGCAAAGTTGAAAGTTGGGACTCCACAGTCTTTTGGACATCTGCAGGCAAAACTCCAGAAAGACACTTGGAAATTTCCTTAATCAAGTCTCTCTGAAATCTGATGACATGAGCTAAATAATTCAGTGGCCTGAGTGAAAAGGTCACTCATGAGTAGGTCCATTTCCCAAACCTCTTTGAGGCCATAGACTCCCTGTTAGGGGGATGAACAAAGGAACTCTGTTCAGATAATTCCTTTTTGATGGCCATTGCTAAAGCTATGACATCTACTGGTGGACCTTTGCTCCAATGTTTCCTGCTCTAAGCTTCTATAATCCTAGCCAGATATTGGTCAACCACATCTGGGTCTTTCTATGCCCATTGCGCCATGAGGTCAATAAGTGGGTCAACAGGTGGCACTACCCAGGTTCATGCTGAGCCAGAACTGAAGGTTTCCAAAAATACAGATCCGCCCAGTGAGGGATCTTTGGTGTACCATCACCATCTCTATTGCATGAGTTCAAGGATATTACCAAAGGTGGCATCTTCAGAGGGGGACCTGGGTGAACACTCACCCAAGTCTGTATCTCCCATAAAATACTCTGAAAAGAAGTTTATGTGCTTTTGCTTGCACGTCTGTTTCTTGTGAACTGATATCGTTGGGAGGACAGATGGTTCAGAATCAAAATGGGAGCGGACATAGTAAGTGGTTTCAGAAGCTTGAGGTCCTGACTGTCCGTCTGGCAAGATGACAAGAAGATGACACTGCAGGGTCTAGTTGGGACTTGGGTGGAAGTGAATTATGAGAAAGCATCTTCTCTTTGGGTAAGCCCAAATCCCTTTTAAAAACCTCAAAAGCCAAAGTTGCTGCTAGAGCCAAAAATCTCCCAGGACCCGAAGAGGATACAGAACCCTTGACCCCAACAAGTCCCAGCCCTGAAGCTGTACTCAGACTCAAGCTGTCTAGTGCTGAAGCGCTGAGGGGAAGAGACAACTCAGAGTCTCAGGGTCGATCCAACTCCCTTCTCAATTCAAAGGTATCTGTGTTGAGTGGGATAGTTCAATCTACTTCGACACAGACAACTTCTCTATCTACACCAATTTGAATGCTTCAGTATTAGTCAGAGCCAAAGCTGTCGGAGCCAAAGGATGGACCACAACAGGCAAAACCAGTGCAGGGATAGACTGGCTAATGGTCAGTACATTGCCAGGGGATGGTACCGACAAGACCCATGTTCGATTTGTATTCTCAAGAACCTTATCATCCTGTCAACATCATACTTTGCTAAGCGCTGAGATGATCAAGTAGAACAGGCCATGGACAAAGGCCTGGAATATCTCCTTTCTTGCAGGATCGAAGAATGCAAACTTGGGCTCACCAGTTCCAGTAAAAACCAAAGCCGAGGAGAGGATGAATGGGACCGGTGTTTTACTCCAACCTCTGGGCAATTTTAGGCAGAGGTCTTACCAGTACTGTCAGATCTGAGAAGCATTTACTGGTAGGAGACTTGTCCTTTTTTTTTTTTTGTTTGCTTTTCTCATTATCTTTTCCCCTTTCTTTGTCTTTGATCTTTTGTAGAGCCTTTTCAGAAGACCTAGCCCTTTTGTCAGGGAAGCAGAAGAGGAAGGTCCAGCCAATTCAGACGCAGTCTGTGGTGGGATGAGACTTCTCACCACCAACTTATCAGATTGAACTTGAAGTGCCCTAGCACTACAAGAAGCACAAGACTGGCAGTCTGGATCCAAATGGGCAGGCAATACACATATAAAGTGTGAGGATCTTGAAGGGGGAAGCTTGTGTCCGTACTCAGAACATTTTTTGAAAGCCTGCAACTCAGCCATTATGAACCAAATAGTATTCAAACTACAAAACACAGCTAACATATCTTTATTAAACTACTAAACGTAAATATATAGAAAAAACACTATTATTAAATTATCTAAGAAATTTCTAATATCAACTAGTAATATTAACTACCTATACTAAAAAAATTCTACTTAGCACACAGGAAGAAAAAACTGTCATTTAAATGTCAACACAGTGGAGAGAAATATTCTCTCATTTGAGGAGAAAAAGTATTGGAATAAAGTAATTAAGCTATACTAAGTTATTAAATGCAAAAACTATAACAAATTTCTTTAAAAGGATTTGCGAGCCCTCAAAACACAGCTAAAGTCCTCAGGCGGCAAACTAGATCCAAGGTATTAGAATGGAGTTCAGGGAATTATAGGATGAGGAGGAGTCAGAGCCTCGGAACCATGGGAGCTTCAAATTCTTTGCAGAGGTCAGATCTGTATGGATCCTAAATCCCATATGTTGAATCAGACGAAAACTGACAACATTGGATCAAGAAGTTAAACAGCACTGGTGCCAATATTAAGCCCTGAGGAAAAAACATTAGACTAATTAGCCCTTCTACACATATGACTAAGTAATATGACTTTTTGTTTTCTTACTACTAACTACACTGCAATCCATCTTGCAGTGAATCAGGCCACCAACAATTCCACTATGCGAGACTGAATAAGTCCAGGTGTATGAAAATAACAGACATGCCTATATCTACGGCATGACTAAGAGGCACATAATCTCTTGTACAGAAAGTCATGCCAAGTCAGATGCAAAATTAGACTCCTGCAGAAGTATTACAAGGCATCTTTTGAAACATTTGAAATTACGGTAGTTAGTGGTATAAGTCTGTAATTCTGCACCTGCTCTGATGAGCTCCTTTAAGCTTTGGATAACACAGTATAGCTTACACTGCTCTGAGACTGTACCTTTATGTAACAAGGAAATGAGCAGTCTGTGAAGAGATGCTAGCAATACATCTTCCTACATGTGTACTACTTTGTCAGGTATCAGATCTGGATCCACGCTACACATTCATTTTACCCTGTACAGTGATTTCTGCACCATGTGCACATACATTGTGTGCTGACAAATCAGGAGACAGCAAAACAGCAGCTCCATTTTTAAGACGATGCTGTGAAAAATTAGTATTCAGTGTAATTACTATCACAAATAACTTTTCAGTCAAATCACTAGGAAATTTTACAGGATCAACGGAACCAACAATTTTAAGCTGACAGTTAACGTACTGAAAAAAAAAATCTTGATGGCAGGTTTAATTGACATCTAATGTTCAAATTTAGTCCTGGAGTCAAACAAGTGTCCACTATAAGTTCTTTGCATGTGGTATTCTAATTGTATTTAGGATAGATAGAACACATTTGAAAATTCTGTGTATGCATTTTTCTCCCCTCATTAACTTCTTTGAAGATGTGTTCCTTCATTGATTAAATCAACAAATTGAATGATCAATCCTGTTGGGTATAATTTTACAGCTTAACAGGTTTAAACACTGTTCTTTTACAGTATTACAGTGTATATCAGATGGCAAGAAAGAAATTATACTCAGACAGTCTCTATTTAACAGATTAGTTGTAATTCTGGAGAAATGTAAGTTATAAATGATTATTTGAGATCAAACCATATTAACAGATGGGATTAGAAATCATATAGGAAGTTGGTCAGAATAGCCAAAAGGTTCCATAGGCTTTATATCCTTTATTATGTTATTGGTATTACTCGTAACAAGGTCTAGGTTATTTTCTCCCTTTAAGCTGCTGCTGGTGGAGACCAGGGATACCACTGCTCATGCCATGCAAAGAAGAGCAGGGCTGTTTGTAGAGTGATTCTTGCAGAAGCGAGGAAATTGCCTCATCAGATAGCTCACTGCATACCAATTCCCCATCATCCCAGAGGGAGATAGTGGTTAGAGCTGGGAAAGTAAGCAAAAAAACGTTGCCCCCCCCCCCCCAAGTTGTTCCTTGCCACACTGATGGGGAACAAATGGGACAAACGTCTGAGGAAGGAGATAATGATCAGACAGCAAAGACAAAGAGCAGCAAAAATAGGTAAATAAATAACATTTATACCAGGGTTTCTATACAATACAACATTCAACAATTGTTTCATTGCAAAAATTACTTGAAATAAGCCTGCTAGTAATAGCCTTGTGTAGTAAAACAGTTGTATCCCATGAAGAAGTCTTAACACAAGAATATTTTACAAGCCCCGATATATTCATCCTGATATGTCCCTCTCATTATTCAGTGAAGATAAACAGTTTGCAACCATTAGTCTAAGTAGTAAACCAGGATGGGTCTGCGAGTGTGGCTGAAATTAAACTAGTTGCTTCTGTTACTGTTAAGAGTCTTATTACAGCTTTGCCCTTTATATTTTGTATGGTTTCTTTTGATAGGACTGTCCACCAGGTTGAAAGACTGTTCGAGGTAGTACTGTATCTGCCTATAATTTAACAAGGTGTATGATACAGTCCCACATAAAAGGATGGTTAAAATGCTAACTACATTCCAGAATACAGACAATAATCACAGAGTCTGTGTCTGCAGTGAAGAAAGGGGCATTATAAGCAGGATCCCAAAGGAATTAATATTGGAACTTCAAATGTCATGAAATGCTTTGAGAGGCTAGTTAAAAGGCATCTGTCGGCAAACCTTTCATCCTCCTCGACCCTCTACAGTTCGCTTATCGGGCTAACAGATCCACTGCGGATGCTATTTCAATGGCACTCCACCTCTCACTCGATCATCTGGAGGGAAGAAACAAGCCTGGGTGGGAGGATGACATAATGGTTAAGATATTTACCTTAAAAAAGACACAAGGTGCAGGGTTTGATTGTACCTGGGGGCTTCAAAAATGGCCCAAAAGGGCAGTTAGCCTAGTACTAACCTATGAGCTATGAACTACGTCAGGCTGTTGTTTATTGACCAGCTCAGCATTCAACACAGTGGTTCCAATGCAGCTTATTGACAAGCTTGTACATATTGGAGTTAGTAAGCTCAGATGCAACTGGATCCTCAACTTCTTGACGAACAGACCGCAGAAAACATATGCGGGACACTACCACCTCAGGATGCAAAATACAACACTGGTGTTCCACAGAGTTGTGTGCTAAGCCCTCTGTTGTTCACCATCCTCACCCATGACTGTTCTGGAAAGTACAACACCAATTACATCATTAAGTTTGCAGATGATACGAGGGTTGTGGGCCTCATTAAAGAAGAGGATGAAAGAGCTTACAGAGACTAGGTCTACTCACTGACTGACTGGTGTGCTAAGAACAACCTTGACCTGAATGTCAATAAAACAAAATAAATCATTATAGACTTCAGGAAAAGGTCAACACCACACTCACCACTCATGATAAATGGTGAAGAGGTGGAAAGGGTCAAATCTACAAAGTTTTTAGGGGTGCACATTTTGGAGGATCTCTCTTGGGCTGTGAACACTGTACAGTTTGTCGGAAAAGCACACCAATGTCTCCACTTTCTCAGAAGGCTCAAAAGAGCAAAGCTCCAAACTATTCTCACTGCACTCTACACAGGAGCAGTTGAGAGCATTCTCACTAGTAGCTTCACAGTTTAGTTTGGGAAAAGTACAACAGCAGAAAGAAAGAAATTACAGAGAGTGGTGCGAGTTGCTGAAAAAATCATGGACACCAACTTACCATCAATCCAGGATCTCTTCGCTGCAAGAAGCAAAGGTGCATCCAAAATAATTTGTGATGCCTCTCACCCTACACATGGCTGGTTTATCTGCTGCAGGACCACCAGATTCTTAAACAGCTTCTGCCCACCAGTGTTGAGACTTACAAACTCTGATACCAGCCACCGACTATACCAACTATCTAGTCAGTAATCATTCACAATTACATAGCTCAGCTGAAAAGTGTGTAATATCTTTTTTTTTTTTTTGATATAGCAATATATTTTCTTATTCATGTGCAATTGCCTGCTGTTTGTCTGATGCAGATGAACAAAGGAGGACAATCTTAACATGTGCAATCCTACTCTGTCATGTGGCTATGTACAGTATTCTTCTTGTGACTGACCGGGGGGGGGGGGGCTTGTGTGTTTTTGCTGTTATTATTGGTTTATTTATCCTTCTGTGGGTCTTGTATTGAATATATTTTTAAATTGAAATGTTATACTGTTGTACTTGTTATCCTTGCTTCCTATGTACTCTCTGGTGAGTTGCTACTCAGAATTTCATTTAGGCTGCACTTGTGTAGCCCTAAATGACAATAAAGTTTACTTTGACTTCTAGTATCAATGTAAATCACATCACAAAGGAGTGTGAAGAAAAGATAGATTAACTTCTGGATGATTTAACATCCTCCAGAAAGCAAGTACACATAACAGTAAATGATGACTAAATAGATCCTTACAAAACGAAGGTGGTACATCTACAGAGTTTAATAACTACAGACCAATAGCGAATCTCTTCCCCCCTCTCCAAAATATTAGAGAAATGCACCTATATGCAGCTGATGCAATACCTAACCTCAAATAACCTGATGTCAGAAACACAACATGGCTTTAGGCCTCAGCACAGCATCAGTACTGCTCTACTACACTTTACCAGTATAACAAACTACCTTGATTATATACTTATTATACAGCAGGAACTTCTGTAACATTTGTTAGTCTACTGATGTACTATGTTCTTCATCTGTAAATATGTTGTAAGTAATTGCTATGTTAAATTGTTAATCACTATGTAATCCAATGTAACTACTGTCTGTTTATTTTAACTGTGGAGCCAGGCCTCCGCTGAAAATGGACCTACATCCAGTCGGACACTCCCGGTCAACAAATTTAAATAAATAAATAAATAAAATAAAAATAATAAACCATAGAAACAATGGTCTACTTGTATCCACCATGTTCTTACACCTGTCAAAGGCATTTGATACTCTCTTGCAGCAGCAGCTGCTCGTTTGACTCTCCTCAATAGTACTGTCACAATACTCCTTGTTGTGGTTTCTTAGTTACCTGTCTGGAAGGCAACAAGCCTTTAAATAGCAACAGACCTACTCATTTTTTCAACCAGCTACTACAGGTGAACCTCAGGGCTCTATCCTGGGTCCTCTTCTACTTAATACATTCATTAATGTCTTCCACACCTCCACTCACCACGCTAGTTTAGTTCAGTATGCAAATGACTCACCATTAATATGTGCTGCCTCAACAGTAAATAAGCTCCAAGACACTACCCAAAACTCTTTCTCCTCTGTAAAACCCTGGCTCAAAGAATCAAACCTCCTATTCAACCCCAAGAAAATTAAGTTAATGCTTTTTACCTCAAAAAGTTGTCAAAATCAAAAGCAATCTTTTACCATAAAGCTAGCAAATAATACTGTCATTGAAACTATAACTCACAGTAAACTTCTAGGCATTATAACAGATGATAATATCAAATATGACCAGCATATGCTGCACACCATTAAATCTACACACCAGAAACTAGGCTCCCTTTATAGGATCAATGGATTCCATACAGATACTTCAAGAAAAACTCTAGCCATCACCTTTTTATTGTCAACTTTCTTATACGCTGCACATATGCTAACAAACTTAAAACAATACTCAAAAGAAGAAACTTGCCTCCTGCTAAAATAGCTAAATTTGCCACCAATCTCCCTCACAGGACCCACCATTGTCATAGCTTAATGCAATTAAACTGGCTCGAATTACAAAACTGCCTAACATATTCACAATTAATTACAGTGCACAAACTCATTCATCATTCGGAAAAATGCCCTGCACTGCAAAACTTATTACTGCCCCACTGTTCAGCAAGGGACCTCCGCCCTATTAACAAATTCGTATTACTTACAAATAAGTCAAATAATGTTGCAAGAGACTCGCTCTACTCCCAAAACTCTGGAATAGTATCCCCACACAAATAAAACTCTCCGACAAACTCAACAGTTTTAAACCACTGCTTAAACATCTTAACTAATCCTGGTCCTGCACATGCTCATCACAAGGTTAAGACTTTGCATTATTCACATATGATACTCTCAAACACTCTCAACCTCTGACTGAAATGGCAAAACAATTTGCATACATAACTGCTGCCTGTACAATCCACTAAACTGTATGTGAGCTTTCTCTTCAGTAACTTCCACCTCTGTAAAATCTTAGACTGTATAACTACTGTTTGTATATAAATGTAAACAGAAATGTGACTACTCTGTGTTTAACCGGAACTTAGTATAATGCAATGTAAGAAACTGGAGCTTTTCTCCCCTGGCCTCTGCTGAAAATGGATATTACCCAGTTAGACTTTCCTGATAAACAAAGACAAATAAATAAATAAAAGACAGCAAGAGCAGTTTAATACAAAGTAATGCGTGTTTTATAGAGAGAATGTGTATGCTACTAATGCTGAAAATTGGGTGAATGATGTACATTAAATCAGTACTGTGCAACAGTGAGGAACAGTATGTAGTGTGAAGCATGTGAAAATAAGTTGTGTTTTATCCATGAGAAGTAGTATATTACATGCAACTGTTGTATAGTTTGCAATGTCAAAACACAGATGGAAAAAATTGAATCATGCTTAGTACAGCTTTTTGATGGCTTATGCTACATGGAGAGCAGCCTATCATTATATAAAGAAGTATAAAGACATTAGAACAGGTGAGTGTGAATATCTGCAGAAAAGGATACCATGGGGAGAAGACATAGAAATGCTGAAAGAGGCATGCAGGGGGAAGAGCAATATTGTGTATGTGGTATGTTTGGAAGTGGGAGAGAGAAATTTAGAGTCACTATTAACCATCTTTACCTGTAATGAAAAACAAAATGTATAGGGGCAGCTTGTGGTACTGTGCTAAGGGGTTGTGGTACGCATAAATAAATGGGTTTTACTTGTCTGACTTTTTTTCCCTTTAAAATAGTAGACTGCCCATTTCAGGACTCTAACTCTGAACTTGGAGGTTCGTAAATGGTTAGTGTGTTTATCTGTAAGCCGGCACATAAAAGTTATTTATTTTATAAAGTCAGATATTTGTAGATGCAAAAGTGTGTGCATGTGAATGTATTTTCCAATACATTAAGTATTGTACATGTATGCATATGAGCATGTTTGTGCATGGGTTGGAGTGTGTGTGTGTGTGTGTGTGTGTGTGTGTGTGTGTGTGTGTGTGTGTGTGTGTGTGTGTGTGTGTGTGTGTGTGTGTGTAATTGTCTGCATGTAGCTCGGTTGCAGTGTTCTGCACTATATGCATATGATAGTAGTGAGATGAAATATGTTACAATGGCCTTTAATTATGTACATTGGACACGTGTTATGTTTTTGAAGTGGGGGTTGCAGTGGTTTACACTGCATATGTCCTTAAGTATAGGTTTATTCAGTTACTCAATCAAAAATCAGACATTTAACATGTACAGGGTCAGTAAAGTGGCTAGGAGCGGCATTGCATTGCACTTTTATGCGTCTGACAGTCATACAATGAAATCCATCACTATGGCAATTACTTATGTATTTGTTCATTCATCTGATCACAATCAAACATTTAAAGTGGTTGCAATTCTTGGCCACATGCATGGGCATGGGGAGAGGGTTTCAACAGGTTGCACTGCATGTATCCGACAACAATAAGTTGAAATATATTAATCTGGCCATTATTTTCTTATCAATTCATTCATTTTATCACAATCATAAATATGAGGGTGCAAAGCTGGCAGAATTATGTGGAGCAGGTTGCAAGATGTTGTACTGTAAGTATCTGACAGCAGCAAGGTGGCATGCATTACAGTGGCCATTATTTGTGCATTAATTCATTTACCTGACCACAATTAGAGATCTGACATGTGCTGTCATTAAAGTGGCTGAAAGTGGTGTGTTTGTGTCTGTATGTTTAACAATAAATGCAGGGGGGATGCAATGGGTTGCACTGCTGTACGTCTGACAGGAATGAGCAAAACACTATACAGTGGCCATTATTTATGCATTTAGTTCATTCATTTCATCACAACTCAACTTCTGAGTAGAACATAGTCAAATGACTGCAACCAGTGAACATGGAGGCAGTCTGTAGATGAAACTAAGTTAAACAATTATTGATCTGGCTTGCACTATCATGTGTATGCTTTCAATGAAATGGATGACTACTGTGGTAGTTAACAAATGAAACTGAATGACCCCAGCTGTTGGATTAACCTGTTGTTCTGATTTGGCAGGGCAAGTGTGTGTTTCAGTAAAACAGGCTGAAATTCATTACTGTGGCTTTTGTTACTTTTATCACAACCAGGAAGCTTAGGTATATATCTAAAATAAAGTAGCTATTATGAATGGATACTGAGGTAGTCTGTGAAGAAAGTGACTAACCCCTGTTTCTCTTTGATCACAGTTAAAGAGTAAGTGATCTTCCATAATATAGCCCCTACCCATTCTAGTTAGCCTTAACTTTCCGGTTGTTTCCTGCAACCCTCTCCCTTGCTCTCAAGTCACTAGCTACCACTGAAAGTGTAATTTCAGTATGTGTAGACTGAAAATCAAATTAAACAGAACTTTTGTTAAAAAGAAAAAAGTAACTATATTACCTGTAGCAAATGCTTTACCACACCCAGGGTGGTCACACTGATATGGCCTGTCTCCAGTATGTGACCTTTCATGAACCTGAAAGAAAACAAACAGTACATGTATATGTCCATTTATACTTCCTCCATTATACAATTATACAGTAATATTCTTAATACACATGAAAAAATGTGGTGTGTATATATATATATATATATATATATATATATATATATATATATACACATATATGTGTGTATATATATATATATATATATATAGATATATATATATATATATATATACACACATACATGGGAAATACAGTGATAGAAACCTTACATTTCTGTGGCAGGTGCTTGAGATAAGGTTCCTATGGAATATCATATTAAAAATTAGTTGTTTTTATTGTTATTTTGGCTATAACAGTTACAATGAACAGTTAGTTGATCTTCACTAAGTTCCTGGCTCCAGTACTATGACGATGTAAAGAAAATAGCTGGCAAGAACTCATAGTCTGTTGATATATTAATGGCAACCTCACCCTCTATAGTGGACCGCTGCTAGGATTTCCAGTTGTCCTACAATCCATTGCAGTGTCTTTTTTTTTGCAAGCAGCTTTACTCCACAAATATTTAACTACCATCAAAAACTCATACACTCTTATTGTTCCTAGCCCCAATACTTCCATGAGACTACTGTAGGACTACAGCCATGAACATTTTCCTATTTTTAAAGGAAAACTCCATCCAAATATCAATTTTTTTCTTTCCAAAAATTTATTTTCCTTCTCTGTAACACTAAACATGTCACAGACAGAAAAAGCATACTTTAATGATTATTAAATTTGTTTTGTCTGAACTTACTTCAGTTTGAATTTCTTTCCTGCATTTGTCTCATCTGTTACATCAGAAAGAGTGACAGAGTAATTAGGTTAGGTTCTTCATCTTCAGCTTTCTAGCAGACGCCTGAAGGTTTTGGACCAAAACTGACTGGTATTTGGGAACTGTTCATAATTCCTTCCACCTTGACTAAAGCCTAACTTCCAGCTTAAGAAAAGCAACCTCAAAGCATGATACTGCCACCACCATGCTTCACCGTGGGGATGGTGTTCTTTTGGTGATGCTAAGTGTTGTTTTTACGCCAAATGTACCTTTTGGAATTGTGGCCAAAATGTTCAACCTTGGTCTCATCAGACCATAACACATTTTCCCACATGCTTTTGGGAGATGATGTACTGTTTTGCAAATTTTAGCTGGGCATGGATGTTTTTCTGCGGAAGAAAAGGCTTCCATCTTGTAACCCTATCCCATAGTCCTGACATATGAAGAATACGGGAGATGGTTGTCACATGTAGTACACAACCAGTACTTGCTAGAAATTCCTGCAGCTCCTTCAGTGTTGCTGTTGGTCTCTTGGCAGCCTCTCTGACCAGTTTTTGTCTTGTCTTTTCATCAATTTTGGAGGGACATTCAGTTCTTTGCATCATCACTATTGTCCCATATTTTCTCCACTTTTTGATGACTGTCTTCTACTTGTTCCATAGTATATCCAATGCTGTGGAAATGTTTCTGTACCCTTCTCCTGACTGACACCTTTCAGCAATGAGATCCCTTTAATGCTCTGTAAGCTCTCTGCAAACCATGGCTTATGCTGTAGCAGGCAACTGAGTAAATGTCATTTAGGACAGCTGAACTTTATTTGGGGTTAATCAGTCTTTTTAATTGATGGCAGATGTGTACTCAAGAAGACTGAATGCTGCAATTAAATCAAAAGGTACTTCAACAAAGTATTAGTTTAAGGGTGTGCACACTTATGCAACCAGCTTATTGTACGTTTTTTATTTTTTATAGTTTTTCCTCTAACATATTTGTTTTTCAATTGAATTGTACAGGTTATAGGTCACATTAGAAGGTGGGAAAAGTTTTGAAATGATTTATTGTGGTCTCATTTTTTATATCATAAAAACTGGCATTTTAACTGGGGTGTGTACACTTTTTATATCCACTGTATCTTGAGGGCCTAGAAGGAAAAAAGTAATAAGAGGGCAGACTTTTGAAGAATTTTATGAAAACATCTGATATGAAAAACATGCACTCAGTAGCAGGAACTCGGAGAATTTACATACTATTCCCCAAGGTATAATAACTGGGCTAGACTTGATAGAAATGATATTTTACAGGAACATGTCCACTTAATTGAGGACTCTGATATACATCCAATAACTATCATGCTCCAGTAATGCAGGGTAGTGAAGTAAAGATGAGACACTGTTGCTTCTAAACCTACCTGTTAAAAAGAGAAGCATTTAAGAAAAGGGTAGTGGAAATTATCCCAGAGCCATTAGGGAAGGTAGAAAGCACTCCAGAAGTTATAGGTATCAAGTAGGATAAAATCAAAGTTGAGTTTAAAAATAGTATAGAAATAAAAGAAAAAGCAATCTGGCTAAGAAGCAATACAAATTATTTAGAGGGGCTGACAGAAGCTTAAGTACTGAAAAATAAGGGAAATCTCACAGAACAAAAGGAGGCATAATTGCAGAGTGCTAAAGACAAAAAAAAATAAGGCAGTACCAGGATAATATGCATGGGTTTAGAAAGACTGCTGTTAAGCAAATGTTTTTTGATAACTCCAAAGCGCAAAATCTTTAGGCAAAATGACTTAGGCAACAGAAAGTAGAAAGGGTTGTTGCCAGACTTAGGGAGTCTATAACAAGAAAAATAACCAGAGATCTTGTATAGGCATTAGAGATATTTTGGAAATTTTATGAAAATTTGTACAAAGCAGAGAAGTAGGAAAATAAAGAAAAGGTACACACAGAAAAATTTATGGAAGACTTGAATATGCTAAGGTTAGACAGAGGTAGATGAGGCTCAACAACTAACAGTTAAGATAGTAACAGAGGAGATAAAATGATGATACATAACCAATCTACAGTAAACTCGTCAGAAACAAATGGTATTCTGGTGGAAGTTTGGAGGGAAGAAAGTGAAATAGGGAAGGTTTTTCTTAACAGCATTTTAAAAGGAGGGGAAGCACCAACATCCTGGAGGATTACTGTCTTTAGGTATTATAGCCACCACAGCTAAGACCAATCATACCCAGCTTTATGTAAGCCCATTTCAATTTTAAACCTTGATTACAGAGTGTTATGTCTATAATAGCTAACAGAATGGCAATGGTGTTGCCAAAACTGATAGATATGGATCAATGTGGTTTTGTGGAGGACAAGCAAACAATGACAACATTAATAGAACAATGGATGGAAGCAGAATGTAGGAAAATACCAGTGTTGTTGGTGGGTCTTGATGCAAAGAAAGCCTCTGACAGAGTAAGCTGGGATTTTATGAGTAGGACATTGGAAGCATTTGCATTCCCTGATACAATAAGGTTAATTAGGAGAACATATGAGGGACTGGAGGCAAAAATTAAAATGGAAGGATTCCTCTCTGATAAGTTGTGTCAGAATAGAGGAATGAGGCAGGGGGTGTCCTCTTCCCCTTTGTTATTTGCATTATATTTACAGCCACTGGCAAAGAAAATAAGAGACTCAGAAATGTAAGGATATAATTGGTATGGTAATCAAGAAAATTTGCCTTTATTTGCAGATATTATTTTGTACCCAATAAAATCAGAAAAAGACATCTCAGTGTTGAACATTTTGAGACTGTTTCATGTCATTTCGGGATATAAAATTAATGAAGATAAAACAAAGGCTATAGCTGTAAACTATATAACTACACATTAATTTTATTCAGCAATACTCATATTTATAGGAACATGATAAAATTAATTATTTAAAGTATGGATTAAAAAGGATTATGTTATGGCAGCTAAGGATATGTGGGAAAAAGATAATATAGAATCTGAGAAACTGTTCTTGTTCTTTTTTATGGATATGGAAATCAATATACAAGCAGTTAAAATATTTTTAGTCACTTAAGTTTTATATACAGGTCAGGGATATTTTTATTAATCAGAGGAGAAGTTGTGGACAGTAATTAATAAAGAGATGAATGATTTTATCTAAGAGGGGAAGTGGGCAAGGGTCAAATTGAATAAGCTGATCCTTCAAATAGAACAAGGTTGTACAGAACTACCTGATTTAAATGGGATATTTTAGAGCTATACAGTTAAGGCTCATATACATAACACAAGCAGAAAGATGTAATTCAAAGTGAAAAGGGATGATGATGAAGCAAGGGTGAAGTTCAAGAAATAAGGAGATAGTGGGATCTTGGATGTAAATCCTTAAGGAGAATAACAGCCATACAAAATATTATATCCATAAAGTAGCAAAAAATTATTCTAAAAGCTAAGCCAATACAAGAATGGAGAAAGGAGATTTCGCCGATAAGGATGACTTCAAGTAGGGATACAGAGAATAGACAAGAGGGGGGCTGGGATTTACTGGAGAAAACTGGCAAAGAAGCCAAGGTATTGGGAGAAAATAACTAGATAAGGAAAGGTAATGGAATGAGAAAAGACCAAGAAGACATTTGGACTGCAGGCTAAAGAATGCCTTTCCTAGAAGACTAATAGAGTATTGGCAATACACTCCATTTTAGAAGAAGACAGCTTTAAAATTTCACCCATATATTTACCATCTTAATGAAAGTAAATTCTTGTTGAGATGAGCCCAATGATTAGGGTAAGGAGTCCCCATGATCTGACTGAATAAACTGGGGAAAGAAATGTTAGGCAGAAAAATATTTCTCTTCCTGGGACAAAGTAGGAGATGGACTCTTGACTCTCCTTTTCTGGGACATTCACTGACACTAGGAAAATTCATCCACCATTAACTACTACTCATCTTGCTGAACCAAGAAGAACTTGCATAGAACAGTACTATTCTCAGTGGTTATCAGAATGCTCTTTGGTGTGATCCCACTTCCACAATATCCTGACTAGAATGATCTCTCTCATCTTCTGTTCCAAGAAAGGATTGCCAATGCAGATGAGGTAGTCCACCAGCACATTCATTTCCTCAGAAATGTGAACAAACTGATGTCCTGTATCACCTCCCTGCACATGGCCTGATTGTCTAGCCAAAGCATGCAAGGCTCCAATATCAACTCCCTTTGCAAACCTTGGACGGCAAGAAGGACTTCTCTTAGCTTAAGCCGGATAATATGCTACCTCCTCTCCAGGGGCCGCTATTTACCTGGCACCAAGAAGAAATCAAGGTGAGCTCTCCAGTTCACAAGCAAGGCATCCAGCATTAGAACCAGTGACAAGGTTTTGCTATATGAAAGGAATAAACATATTAGGACTGGTAGAGATGGTCTACCACTCTAAAGCATGGTGATGGAGATCTGAAACCATCATAGGTTCCACATGGGAGCCATGACTTGACAGCCACTGGTACTTCACTTCCTGTGAAGAACCCTCATTCAGAACTCCTGAACGTGATGGTGAAGATTGTAGCCACCATGAAGTCCAACAGGATCAAAAGTGTTCAGGTTTCTTCTTCAGGACACCACAGTCCACCATAGTCATGAATTCCTGGGTCCCCTGCAGGCAGCAGTACTGGACACTAGAGAATATCCATATCCATTCTTATGAAAAAAATCATCTGAATTGGGGTCATAACAACTTTTCCAACCTGATGATGATCACCATGACTTCTAACCACTGAAAGAACCCAAATAAGTGATACTGGGAAAACCCTTGAAAGGGACAGTAGAGTCCAATCAACCAGTCAAGGGGAATACCAGAACTACTTACTCCTGCAAGGCTTCTGCTACCATAGCCAGTATCTTTGCAAACATTGTAGAGACATCTGAAAGATCAAACCAGCAAGGTCTATTCAAAGTGATGTGGATGGGCTTGTTTCCATGAGCATACACTGGCTGGCCACTTAGAATGCTAAGACAAGACAGTGTCATACCACTTTCAAAACACACTGGTATTTGGTGACCATTCTCCAAGTTGCCACACCATAAATTGGAAAAATTGTTAATCCTCCACCTCTGTGGTGTGCAGACCTATCTCAGTCCACTGAAAGGTGAGGGAAAGAGAACTCTTGACCCTAATTTCCATCAAAGAGTACCACTCTGGGATTTAATGTCTCATTCAAAGTGAACAGGTTGGTCAGCATGACATTTGGGCACTGCACTAATGTCCCAGAACTCATGCCAAAAGGTAGAAGTTAAGTGGATGCCTCTTCAGCCACCTTAAGTGCCATCTGCTAACAATAGGTATAAGTGCAGGAAGGGGTGAAGGCTACATTTGTTCAGCTGGCTTAGTAGATGGGCCTTTGGACAATGCTTAATCTTCTCATCCTTACCTTGTCCCTCCATTCTGATTCATGTCTGGAATCAAACAAGGGACCATCCTACTTATCCCTGCACTGGCTGTTATTTCTTAACTGCTGAGAATGCCTCTAGATTCTCAGGACATCAACTGAGGGTTGCCAGTTTGATACTTGTGCTTGTGGCACACTCCTTCCATTCTGTCTACAGATCCCAGCCTGAGGAGAAAACCTGGTGTGAGTCTTGGCCAGTGATCTGGAGACCACCAGAACATCTACAAGATTTTTGTTTAGCACCAAACTTAGGGACTTTCTTATGGCAGACATTAGGATCAAGATCCAGACTGTATAAACTGTAGAAAGGAACCAAAGTACCAAAAAGTGTACACACTCCTAAGTATGGCAGTTACAGAATGCAAAACATTTGTTGAGGCTGGCATCTCAGAACAGGAAATCTCATCACTGATCCACTGCAGAGGGCCATGAATACCATACATTACAAACGTGAGTATTCATCATACTGCCTGATCTTCATAAATGCAGTCTTCAGTAGATCTTTAATTCTCTTGCATATTTTTTTATCTATTTGTTAACCAAGTAAGCCCAGTAGGTGCCAGTGCTTCTTTTTATGGGTGACTTGATAAGGGCTACAGAAACAGGTACATGGAACCTGAGGAAATCAAGCCCAACACTACATGACAGAGTTTATTAAATGAATATTCTTAAACACCTGAGCCACACTGCTAGACAACACCTGTGTCCCCTATGCACAGATCTTACACTAATACTGAGCTCAGCACTTCTGCAGCATGCTTCATTTCACCCAGGTTTGACAACCCTGTACCACAATATAGGTTTAAAGGTTGCATGCCACACGACAACCTAGTTAAGTTATAAGCTATGCACTCACCATAACTACACATCTGTGTTGTCCATTTTCATTCTTCCTCACTTATGGGTTACAAATCCAATCCTCGGATTCAACTTGGCCGCATACTTCAGACTTCGGATCCAAATCTCGAGCTCCTCCCTCTACCTATAATGCCCTGCTCCATATTCACTGTCTCAGATCGAGTTTGCTGCTCTAATTTCCCATAATAGAAGAGAAAAGATATAGCCATATAGAAAAGACAGGGCTCAAACCTGGAACTGTAGTTCCAAACACAGTCTGATAGGTCCTTCCAGAAGAAAAATGGATGGAGGCTGGATGGGAGGGGAATTGAGGAAGAATGAAAATGGACAACAAAGATACCTAGTTATGCTGAGTACATAAGTTATAAATCTGATGTTGTCCTTTTCATTCTTCGTCACTTATGGGATACACTCCCCAGTTACGTTGACCCTGGGTGGCCCTCATGGAAGGATATTTCAGAATATTGCCAAACCAAAGGAGGCTCCACTTCTGGATATGGTGTCCAATTTGTAATGTGAAACAAAGGTATGGTATTAGACCATGTAGCTGCTGCACAAATGTCATTAATAGATGCCTTTGACCAAAAAGCCAAATAAGTAGCCATGGATCTAGTTGAATGAGCTTGGGGGGGTCTTGGTAAGGTCATACCTTTTTGAGAGCAAATGAGTGAGATACAGTCTGCAATGCATTTGCCTAGAATAATTTTTGAAATTGCTTGACCTAGGCGATTTGAGAAAAAGGATACAAACAGCTGATCTGACTTTCTAAACTGTTTGGTTCTGTGAAGGCAAAAACTTAGTTGTCTGTGAACATCAATGAGGTGTAGCATGTACTCTCCTTTATTTGGAAAAAAAGACTGGGAAATTAATGGATTGGTTGATGCTATTTTTAGAAGCCACTTTGGGTAAAAATGAAGGGTTAGTCCAGACAGAAACCCTATCTTTATGAAATATGAAGGGGTTTTGCTTAGAGTGCCTGGAGTTCAAAGATTTTTTTTGCTGAAGTTACAGCTACCAGGAAGGTCATTTTTCATGACAGAAATTTTCAATCACATTTGTCTGACAGTTCAAAGGGTTTTTGTGTTAAACCTTGAAGCACAAAAGTAAGGTCCCAAGTTGGTGATGGAACCTTTAAAGGAGGTCTCAGTAGAAAAATGCCTTTCATAAAAGCTTTGCACAATCTGGAGGAAACAAGGGAAAAAAAGTTTTTTCCTGTACGGAAATTAGAGACTGATGCCAACTGAAGTTTAATTATAGAGAAACCGGTCCCCCTCTTTAAAAAGAGCTGACAGAAAATGAAGAATATCAGAAGATGATGCAGAGAAGGGGTCGATGTCCTTGTCAGAAGCCCAGATAGAAAATCTTTTCCATTTGCTTCTATGTACTGTTTTAGTAGAATGTTTTTGAGAAGCCAAAATAATGTCGCGAACTGTGGAAGAAAGCCTGCACTAACTATACTGGAAGTGGAGAAACCATTTGGTCAAACTGAGGGCCCAACGACTGGGATGTTGAATTCCCCGATGGGTGAGAAATGAAACCCTAAGTAGGCTCTAGTATCCATGGAGGATAACAAAGATGAGAACGTAGAAAGAGGAACACACTTGCTGAGGCAAGAAGGAGGCAATGAGGATTACTGAGCTCAATAGCCTGTTTGTTTTCTATAAGAACTTTGGAATTAGGGGAAGAGGAGAATAAGCATAAAGGAGACACAAGGGTCAAGCCTGAAGTAGAGCATCTTCTGGTGACTCCCCCTGAGGGGGGATCAGAGTGAAGTATTTGCTGCATTCATTGTTGAGAGGGGTAGCAAAAAGGCTGCAGCAAGGTTGGCCCCAATACCTGAAAATCATATTCGCTAATGAATGATTGCTGGTGGACAAACTAAGCAGATCCATTCTGATGCCTCACAAGTGGTCTCTCACTTTGGTTTTCCCCGGGATGTGAATCACAATAAGAAAGTGATCTGATGAGATCACCCATTCCCACACCTTCATGGCCTATCGGCATAGGGGGTAAGATCAAGTTCCTCCTTGCTTGCTGATGTACTAGACTACAGACATGTCTATCTGAACTGCAACAGTCCCCAAGGGAAGAGCATCTTGAAATGCCTGCAACGCTAGAAGGACTGCTCTCATCTCTTGGACACTGATATGCAATTTGGGCTCTTGGGGAAACCACATGCCTTGGACGTTCTTCAGACAAAAATGTCCCCACCCCAACTGGAAGTATCCGTGGTCACTGTGGTGATTGGATGTGAAAGAATGAATGGTCTGTCCAGAAAAAGATCATCAGATTGAATCCACCAACGAATGTGTTGCTTTAAAATCAGAGTGAGCTTTACTTGAAAAGACAGGGGTTGATGTAGAATGGACCATTGTGCAAGTCCATTGGAGAATTTGCATAAAGAAACATGCAAGAGAGTGGTATTATGGCAGCTAACACAGATCCAAAGTGCTTGAAGCACTAATCTTGTTGGAAGAGAAGGATGAAAAAGGATAGCCTACACCTGATTTTTGATAAAGATAATGCATTGTAGAGGTATTTTATTTATTTATTTATTTTCATTTGTTTACCTGGATGGTCCACTGGGCCAAAAAGTGCCCATTTTGAGTGGAGGCCCGGGGAGAAAAGCTCCATAGTGATTTATACAAACAAATGTATCAAATACAACAAATACAAGAACAAGAGCTGACAATGAAATAGATTTTTAACAAAAGTAAAATTGGGCAATGAGGGAATACAGTAAAGATGTCACCTGAGTAGTTGTGTATAAAACTGTCACAGTGAATTCCAGGCTCTAAGATTGGGCAAGTTTCGATATCGCAAGATTTATAGAGATGCACACAGTGTTGCAAATCTGGAGCAAATAGTCCCTGACATGTTGTAGTTGATGCTTGGAGGGGGGAGGTGAGGAGCCAATCATCCAGATTTGGAAACACCTGGAATCCTTGCAGTCTCAAATGAGCTGCCACTACTGCCACGCATTTAGTAAACAGCCTGGGGGCCATGGTGAGTGCAAAGGGGAGAGCTCTGAATTGGTAATTGTCTCCCAGGCAAAAGTGGAGATGTCTTCTGGATCGAATGTCTATTTTTATGTAATAGTATGCGTCCTGAAGAACTACACAGCACATCCAATCATCCTTCTGCAGAATGGACTGAACTGTGACCATTCAGAACTTTGCTTTCTTTACAAATTGATTTAATCCACTCAGATCCAAAATGGGTCTGAGGTCTCCTGTTTTCTTTGGCACTAAAAAGAGGCGTGAATAAGTTCCGAATCCTATCTGGTCAGGTGGAATCTTCTGGATGACTCTTTTCTAGCAGCGTTTGTATCTCTTGTGCTGCTTCCTTCCTCTGAATGGGTGGAACATTGGGAAACTTCTTCCTCTGATAAAGAGGAAAAAGAGAAAAGGTGTATAGCATCCTCTGGCTATTATTCTGAGCACACATGAATCTGTTGTAATGTTTGTCCAGACATCTAGGTGCAAAGAAAACTGATCCCCAACTACCTCCAAAGTTGGACAGTTGGGCAGCACTTCAGGAGCGCTGACAGGGACTCTCTGAAAAGGAATCTCTAAAGCCCTGGGTTCTGCAGGCCTCCTCTGCCTCTAGGGCAACATCTACCTTCAAAATTCCCACCCTACCTCTGGTAGAATTATCCCTGTATGAATCCTGGAAAGGTCCCCGAGATTCAGGGAACCATATCTTCTTACTATCTCTTTGGTATCTTGAAAAGGTCCATTGGGGGTAGAAAACTTGATTCCCACATCAGATAGGGTCTTTCCTTCTTGTTCGCTGCAGGTAAGCATATCCTTAACTGATGGCCCAAACAAGGAAGTGCCATTAAATGGGATATTAACAAAAGACATCTTAATGGGCTCTACAAAACTGAATAGCCACATGCAGGCTTGTCTATTTACTGCAATACCTGAACTGGCTGCTCGTGAGATACCTTCAAACATATGAGAGATTAACCTCATCGGAGCATTTGAAATAGACAAAAGAGTGGCCAGCTGAGAGGAAGTCTTTTTGAAATCCTCAGCAGACATGGACTCAGACAGTATTTGATAGTTCTTTAGTCAAATCTCTCTGCAGCCTAGTAAAATGCCCAGATAGTTTAGCAACTTCCAAATAAAATAAGCTAAGATGAATACTCGCTTTCCAAATCTGTCCAGCACGCTAGACTCTCTGGAGAATGAACAGTAGAGCTCTGCGCTGCCAGCTCTTTCTTAGTAACTGCTGCCACCAACAGTGCATCAACCAGGACTCCTTTGATCCAGTGGGGTCTGTCTGAGCGTGGGGACAAAAACTTGTCAGAGCACTTGGGAATGGGCTCGACAGTATCCAGCACCTTCCATGCCGGTGGAAACTAGATTACTGAGTTAATCTGCCAAGGAAGGGGTCAACCAAGACGTAGATGGTCCAACACCAAAAGCCTCCATGAACACCAAGTTTGGGCCAGCCAACCATCTTTTTGTTTAAGGATTTCTAAAATACTGCCAAAGGAGATGTCATCAGGTGGTGATCTGGAGGATACTTCTTCATCAAAATCAGTGTCTTCCGTAACAGACTCCATGGGGGAGTCTGTGTGTCTCCTCTTACACATACTCCTCCAGAGGACCTCCTCTGCGGGATGCTCTGGAGAGGCGTTGGAAGAAAGGGGAAGTTCCTCTAGTGGAACTGTTTGGAGACTAGTTGGAGTGGGCTGTCCCCGTGAAGTAGGTATGACCATCTCAGAGCTTGGAACCAATGAGGGAGAAAAAGGGTAGTATCCAAAACATGAGAAGACAGTTCTCTGTGGAGAGAAAAAGCCCTTTCTACCACCTTGAAAGCCAATGAACCAGGGGAATTCTCAACCCTCTTTCTCGGAGCAGACAGCTCTGACAAATGTAAGCTGAGGCCACCCCAGATCAGAGCCTCAAGGAGAGGATCAGATCTGAGCTGTATAGGGCAGAAGCTCTGAGAGGTAGGGACAGATCCAACAACGAGCCCACTCCCTCAGATCAGATATCAGAGCAGAGCCAGACAGGGGAAATAGTTGGAGTGGAGGAGGAAACTCTCCTCAGATCTGATGACAAACCTCTTGGGTAATACAGGGGCTCCAAAACCACAGGTTGGATCAGAGAAAGAGAGATAAAATGGACACTGAAGGCACACTCACGGATCCAACATGGGACGGAGCTGGTAGGATCCCCATCTGGATCTGAGCTCTGAGGAATTTTTGCATCATCCTATCCACATCCGCTTCTGACAAACTTCTGGAAGACCTAGAATATGCTGTGGAGGGAGGTCTGAAGTGTAGACAAGGAAGGGGAAATAGGTTTAACCAAAACCTCTGGTGTACGGCTCCATCAAGACTTACTGGGCCTCGGACCCGAGAGCCTAGGATCCAAAGAAGAGGCTGTTGGTGAGGGAGATATGACAATGGGAGCTGATGCCTTTGGATCCGAGGAAGGTTTTGGGTCCTAGGGAAGGCTGAGGGACTTCAGATCTGAGGATGTTGGATTCGTGATTTTTCTCATTTTCTCCATAGGCCCCAAAGAAGCTCTTGGTGATTTCGGAGGAAACCTTTTTCTGGATTCCGAACAAACTGCTTTAGAGGTTTTTGAAGGGGTTTGAGCCCCAAAAGAAGCAGGTGGCAAACCTTTCAGTATGAGTTTGTTGCACCTGTCAGAAAAAGCTCTAGGGCTGAATGTAGAGCACACTGAACATGCTGTATTCAAGTGGTCAGGTCCAAGGCAGTAAACACACTTCTTGTGGGCATCTGAATTAGGAATCTTATGCCCACAAGAACTGCATTTCTTAAAACCTGTTGGTTTATCATACATTGAAAAAAGTACACCCAGCAGAAACAAAGTTAGAAAGAAACAAAGTTATTACCAACTGTGGTAAATATAGAAATACTTATCTAGGGTACAGAAAAAATACCAACGATGGTATTACAAGAACTACTAAGAACAAGAGAGAAAAAAGAAAAAGAAAAATATCCCTAGTGCCAGTGAAAAACTAAGAGGGAGGATTAAAGTTATTGTAAATTTAAAAGGTTTTTAAGGTTTTAGGAAAGGAAGTAAATACTCTTACAATTGCTCGAGAGTGGAAGCTGCATCTAACCATGATGGTGGCAAACAAAATCTGAGGCAATAGGGATGGAGTAGGGCATTATGGGTAGCGGGAGCTCCAGAGTTGGAACCTAAGTCGGAAGTATGCAGCAAAGTTGGCTGTGAGGATCAGATCCATAACCCATAAGTGAGGAAAGAATGAAAAGGACAACATCAGGTCTACACATTACAAATTTGTTGATTTTCTTAAAGAAAGATTACACATCAGTTTCAGGAACACTATAGGAATCTAGTAGGGAACAGGAATAAAGACCCAATTGTGCCATAGACAACCTGTAGTCAACTAGCAGCATGGGCACTGGAAGGAATGGGCAGGGTAAGAAGGCAGTGAAATGGTCAACACTGTCTCGCCCATCCTGGAGGGGAAGCAGGCAACTTGGCTTGCTGCAATGGCAACACCTCCAGGAATGCAGATATACTTCCAGCAGCAATCAGAGCTTGGCATGCCTGCTCTACAAGCGGTGTGATGCTTGGCTGTAAGACTTTGCATGCCAGGAGGCTTGTATGCACCCCTCCAAGGGCAGCGACAACCCACAGGATCTGTAGAGTGGACTACTCCCTACCACTAGTTTTTCACCTCCCCCAGTAAACAAATGGGCTGAGGAGCTCCTACCCTAGTGCAGGAATTAATGGGTCATTTCTATGCAGAAAAGGAAGACAATGGGCAGATGCTGCAGACATGCAGACAAGCTAATAAAACAAAAAAAAAAAAACAAAATGGGCATAGAGACCTGGAAAACAGAACCTACTTCAAACATCCTTCAGAAAACAGAAGTAAGGAGAAAAAGTTGCCAAAGGTTTAAGGAGGGAGAAGGTTAAAACACAGCAAGGATATAATGCATTCCTTCTTGAACTTTTAATAATAAAAATGGATATGGTTAAAGCAGGTGCCAGTGAGGAAGACATCTGAAAGTCATATCAGGGCATTACTGAAGGATACATGCACAAATAAACTGGTCTAATAGCAGGACCTGCACCCATTTCTTTAGAATTTTCTATGAAGTCTGGTGGGAACTTTAAACAGAAGGGCTACACAGTTACCAGGGGAAAAGTCACTATCATGCAAAAGTCCAGTGGCCCATTGTAAATGTATAAAGGTTAGCATCCAGCTGTGGCATTTACTGAGCTGAGGCTTAGCTGGTTTTAGTCTAAGGTGTCAGTCCACTGCCTGTTTTCAAAAGGTCTAACAAAGGCAGCACTCCAATAATGCAAGTGCTTGGACCAAGAGAAGACAAGGCTGCACTTCTCAGAGATGTATGCTGGACTGATGGAGTTTCTAAGGCCGTGTACTCCATGACTTCAGATTCTTTCAATTTTAACCTTCACAGTTTATTCATCTTCTGCTGTCTGTGCTTCTCCTAGGGTAGACTTTGCTTCCTTAAAGGATCTCCAGCAGATGAGCAGATGGGCAACTCATATCCAGGTATAAGAAGCTTTTCTGTGCTCCACAAAGGATCTGAAATTAGCGGTGCATCAAACTATGACCATTTTTAATGAATACAATTTTACACTGCTCACAACTACTGACTTGGTGTTCTTTGACCAGGTACTGTGAATGGTATCTTTTTGATGGGCTCAGTCTGCATCGTGTGTATTTGTTGAATTTTTTTCCCTGGGGTTGTTATGGATCAACATAAAAAAATCTCACATATGAAACACTTATGTCATGAGAAAACAAACAGTGACTCTATATATTACAATGGAACGAGTAAAAGGCCCAGACTACAATGCTAATTGTTCCTGAAGTGGCACAGAATAATCAATGGACTCTTGTGGGCAGGCAAGTACTGAAGGTGGCATGGGCTTCTCTCTTCCTTACAACCAAGCACCGTTCTGTTGTTCTCTGGTTAAAAGGAGACCAGCTCTACTCTGTGGGTGTCCAATTGTTATAGAAGTCAAGGACTGGTGTCCACTTGTGGCGAATTCTCATGTATAAGGAATTATACTGCAGCAGAAATCCTTACGATGAACACTGTATGGTTTCAATTTTGTCAGAAAGTACCAATTATATTCTTTGATGTTTATGCAATTTCTGAGAAAAGGTTCTTTAAAGGGGTCAAGTCCACTCACATATTCAGCAAATGTATAAATAAATCTCATTTGAGCTTCATTTTCATGCATTTTCCATGGATGAGACAAAATATATTTGCCAGCCTCTTTTTTTTTTACTCTCATTTTCACTTCAGCCTCTTTTTCTGTTTACCACTTTCTTAGTGTTCCTCTGGGGTACCTTCTGTCCACACACACACACACACACACACACACACACACACACACACACACACACACACACACACACACACACACACACACACACACACACACACACACAAAGTAATGAGAGATTTAGAATGGTTTGCACTTTCTTTACATGTCTATGTTATGGCAGAGCAAGTGAGTGCTTAGGGCAAGCACACTTTTTAAAAAAAAATGAAGAAGCTGAGAATATCAGATTTCACTTATTTGGAAACTGTGATGCAATAAATAGAATGTGTGCTGAGGCACTAGGAGAAATAAATAGTTTTTGGATTATCTGGCCTGTGCTTCTGTAGTTTTGGATTTTAATCTGTTTCTTTGTGGTTGTAGAATTGACAATGAAAACATCCATGTTAGTTTCAACTTTTCTACTGATGGTTGCCAGTGGTGTGTGTCTGCATGTACATGACTTTCAGACCATACGTTGAACAAGATCGACATTCTTTTAAACCCAGGGTAACTCAAGGTGGGGTGTTGCACTAACCAAACCACTCACACATCCATTAATACAACAGGTTAGGAGAAAGGGGTTTAGTTCCTTTAAAAAATAAAAAATAAAAAAAAACATTCAGTATTCTGTCAGTAATGCCAGTACTCCCATATATACAGACTACAGACAAGTGGTTAACAATTCAATTTGTTGACCAGAAAAAAAAAAATGTTACCACGGAGTGAAAATCAATGTTACCTTTTTTTTTTTTTTTTTTTTGCAGTACATTAGACTTTGCCCTTTTCTCACTATAGTGTATAGTGTGTTGGTTATTATATATATATATATATATATATATATATATATATATATATACACACATATATATATATATATATATATATATATATATATATATATATATATATATATATATATATATATATGTATGTATGGTATGTAATGCTGGTATTATGTAATGCTGTATCTGCTTATCCTTGGAGCTTTTCTCCCTGGGCCTCCGCTGAAAATGGACATGCATCCAGTTGGACTATCCCGGTCAACAAATGTAAAATAAATAAAAAATAATATATATATAAGATCGAAAGTACGTTTCAGCGAAACGTACATGAGCGAACTCACTTTCACGAAAGTGCATTTTATCGAAAATGCACTTTCGTGGAAAAAAAAAACGTGCCAAAACACCTAAACAAATAAAACACTACTCACAGTTATGCGGGGGGAAAGCCCCCCTGTATCCCCCACACCCCCCCTCCTTTAATATTCTCATTCTGAGATCGCACACAGTGGGGGAAAAGGGAATATTCCCTTAACCCCACTGTAGCGCGATCTAAGCAACAGTTTCCTTAGTTGTACAATCAACACTACATGTTGATGTACAACTGAATCTACATGCAAACTACGTATTGTTTTTTTTTTTGCAAAAGTGCATTTTCGATAAAATGCACTTTTGTGAAAGTGAATTCGGTCATGTACGTTTTCCTGAAACGTACTTTCGATGTTCAGACCAGTACCCACATATATATATATATATATATATATATATATATATATATATATATATATAGAGAGAGAGAGAGAGAGGAGTGCCCTGAAAACGTTTTTTTTTTTTTTTGCATTTTTCGATCAGCTGGTGATCAACCAGGTGTGTTCAATTAGTTGCGATTCAATATATAATTGCAAAGTACCTTGCCAAGGTAAGGGAAAACAGCTCTTGTACTTTACAAAAGAAACACAGAACCAGGCATGTCCAAGGGTCAGCTTTTGGTGATTTCTCCTGTCCACCTGGTGAATCTGGGCATACTGGGGCAATGCAGCAATTACCTCATGTACACAGACAACCCTCTCCTCCTACCACCCAGCACTACAACCTGCAAGAGATGCACTTACATAGCCAAAATGGAAGCAAAGCTCTCTCCACCCAAGATTGTGCTAGACAGTCAAGAGGAGAAGGTTAACACGTGCACTACACCTCAGGCAACACATAACCCTTTAAAATTCATGCCACCAACATCCACACATAGTAACACTAAACCCAGTTATGCGGAGGCCCTTAACATTAACCTGCCCAAGCAACAAGGACCTCCAAAGCAGAAATGCAAACAAAACACCAATCACAACCAAAGTGTCACATAGCTCACAACACCAGTGTGCCACCCACCAACAGCCCCCAAGTCAAGACAACGTACCCAACACGTTAGTCATAGGTGACTCTATAGTCAGGCACACTGATGTCCCACTCACTAGGCTGAACAAGGAGGAAAATTACATTCAGTTGCCTGTCGGGTGCCAGGATCCACCACATCACGCATGCACTCAAGTCACGCCACAACAAGTACAAACATGACTCTGTCATTGTCCATGTTGGAGTGAATGACTTGAGAGGTACCTCCCTGGACTACATGAAGAGAGACATGGAAGAGCTCTCAGATCATGTGACCATAGGGTTGCCAGGTTTCTTTGTGGCTAAAACCGGACTAAGGTCACTCCTCTCGCATCACCCATAACTCCACCCATTCCCACCCCCTCTTCCATCCATGCACCACCCATTTTATGACATCACTCTGACATCAGCTGATGGGACCGCCCTCTTTTTCTGTTCCGGATGCCTGCTTTCAGACGATTTACTATGCATTTCTAGGGTTGCCACCTTTTCAAATGCCCAAAGTGGGAAATTTTTTGTAGAAACGTGAAATTTTGCAGGATAAAACATACCCTCGGCCAGTGGAAAGGACAGAACTTTGCTTTTTGTGCCAAAATAAAATCTTATTTTGTAGTATTTAAGTTGCTTATGTTATTTCTTTTAACATGTAGGTGTTTCAGATGAAAAATAACTGTTTAATGCAACAATTTAAAAAATTAGGACTTTTTTTGTCCTATAATATCAGGACATTTGCAATTTTTTTTGTTTTTTTCACAGGACACAACTGCCCAAAGAGGGACTGTCCCTCGCAAAGTGGGACAGATGGTAACCCTATGCTTTTCTGTAAAAAAAAAAAAAGCATAGTAAATCAGCCAATTGTAACAAACACTGATAGTCTGTTTCCTTTTGTGAAACAGAAAAATGGAGTTTGTACAGTGTTTTCCTGACTACCAGAGGAGAGAATTGATTTGATTTGTGGATAGTCCAGAAAAAAACAGATAGGTGGCATTTGGCAGTGGCAACAGGGTGATTTCCAATTTCCCACCTATTGGTCAAAGACTCAAAGTTATGCTTAAATAGAACTAGCCTAGGGATGGACTCTGCTTCACATGGATGGGAATCTTGTTCCACAGCATGGGGACCCTCTCTGAGACATTTGTCACTCATCAACATCACATGGCCTATTTATGTCACAAGCAAAATTTAAATTCTTGGATCTAATGGTTCTGATACTGTTCGTTTTGTGGATGTCCAAAAGGTCCATCAATCAGTGCTGGATCCAAGGATGCCTTTTATGCCAGACATTCTCTCTCAGTAACCTGTAGAAGACCCGGTATAGTGATAGGGCTTTAAGGTGATCTGTATAAGGCAATGTGTTTAGACAGTGGATTCTTCTAATAAGGAAGCTTTAAATATGTTCCAGCTATGTGTCTGGTCAAGTATATGCCAAAGAGATAGGTGCAGCTCACACATCCAGTTATTCTGTAAACTTCTCAGGTTAACATCGCTAATATTTTAAAAAGTGTTCGTTGTACATGAGCAATGTCCTATAAAAAATGTAAATAATCAACTCAAACATTGGCTTCTTACGAGTTGTTCATTCACATTAATCAGGGTCTAAAGCATCTCCCCAGATTCCACTGGTGGTTAAGTGCCATGTCATAGATGTCTTTTTTTTCACTCTTACTCCTTAACTCCTCTTCTTGCTCCCAAGTAACCTCCTCCATCCTTCTACTTCTTACTCATTGTACCTTCTACTTCCTACACACCTTAACTCCTCCTCTTGCTCCCAAGTAACCTCCTCCATCCTTCTCCTTCTTCCTCATTGTACCTCCTCCTTCCTGCACATAGCTCAGTTTGCTGAATTTTCATTCAGAAACTAAACCGTGTTGGGCAAAGACATTTGGCCATTCATAAAATGGCCAGTTGTCCTTTGCAAACTTGTAGGGAAAAATATTCAGAGCTAGTCTTGACAACAAATCCATTAGGCTCAGCTCAGTTTGGCCTGCCTTGCTGTGTTTGCTGCTTCCTGATGTAAACAAATGTTGTTAGAAATCTGTCTATTATGCAGCCTAATATTTGTGTTGGAGTAGGCTAACTTCTGTGCATTATTCATTTGCTGAGTAAATGAACTGGTCCTTTGACCCTTTTCAACCATGACCCAAGCCACAAGAGCAAGGAAAATTAAATATATACAGACTCTAAAATAGTCAATCAGCTAATTTATTTTTGGAAGGCAGGAACAGACTGAAGTAGACAAAGAAAGCTCACTCAGAACATTCAAACTTTAGACAGTAACCAGTGGATGGTACTGAACTGTGTAGACCTGAGGGTTTGAAACAGCCTTAACCTCTGTCACTCTGTGCCACTGTGCATGTGGAATGTTTTTGATCATAACTTTGTGACTTGGGAGCATCCCTCACCTATAAGGACTGAGAGGGTGGACAACAGATTATGCTCCCAAAGACCTGTTCTTTCATTCTGTCTGAACTCTTGTGGAGCAGCTCTGGTCTGTCTGTGGTGATGGTCAGGGAGTTGTACAGCCATACTTCGCATGCACTTGTACATTCACAGTTGGAATGTGGTCATAGTTTGGGCACTGTGTGTAGGAGTGTCCATTACTAGAGTCTGTTAGGAATAGTGCATAGTTCAGTTGAAGTTCCGCATTTGTGGTATTTGGAGTCCGACTGAGCAGCCCTGATCAGGCACTTGTTTTGTGAAATAACAGACTTAAACTCGTTGCAGGAATATGGCAGGTTAAAGAAAACTGACAGTTCACTTTTAACTGATTCTGGCATAAGTCTGTTTCGTTTACCTGTCCAAGTGTTATTCATAACTCTAAACACACACTCAATGGATACATTTGAGACTGGAACAGACAGAATGTGCTGAACAAGTTTCAACATATTTGGTGCAGACTCGTGCTTGAAAAACTTACACCAAGCCTCAGCTGTGCTTGCACAGCTATGGATAATGTTGAACATTTCACTAAGAGTTCGCACCTCATCGTGCAGGCTGTTGGATGGATGGTGGGTTGATAGAGGCGTTTGCATCCAAATGTCAATCACTTCATCGAGCGAAGGCAATCTTGTAACACTGGTCAAAGACAGTGGCTTGAAGTGACGATACGGGGAATGTTCGAATGCAAACCATTTGTGCAAATATGTCATTGCTCGCTTGTACACATTCAGTGCTTCAGTTATGAACTTCTCAACTAACTGCTGTGGTAGATAACTTTTGCGCAGAGCAAATGCTACCATCATACCAAAAAATTTGTCATCAGTCCATGCTGCAGAGACAGCTTAAACTGTTCCATTATACCGTACAGTTTACAAGCTGTTGTTGATTCGTTCTCAAGCTTTAAAATTGTCTCTTGAAAGGATGACATAAAGAAGTGTGTAAAATATAGATACAGTTCCGACTTTGTTAGGCTGTCATCTGGTGCCAGTTCGTTTTCCTGGTCCTTCAACATTTTCCATATCACTTTTGGACAATCAGCTTCTCCTTGAGACAAGAAATACGTTTTCAAAGGCATCCAACACAGCAAAATTCGGTCAAGAGCCTTGAACAAACTCAACCAGCAGGTTGGAACATGTCTGATTATCTCGTGGTATTCAGACTCATACATATCAAAGCAGCTCTTCAGTTCTGCTCACCTCAATGCAGAGTTATTGAATTCAGCAAACACTTTCATGATGAAATTTTCAACAGCAAATGACATGACCTTTAAAGCATTTTTTGCACAGTTATGCATAATGTGGTCATTGCAGTGTGCTGCAATAATTTTAGGATTCTCCTCTGAAACTAACTTCTGATAAACGGAGTTGTTAATGCCATAGTTTACTGATGCATTATCTGCGGCATAAGCGTTAACATTTTGCCAAGACAATTTACATTCTGTTAAAACATGACAGAGTTGATTCTTAACGGACTTAGAGTCTTCGAATGCATCCTCGTAAAAGTCAATAACATGGAAAGAAATTCCATTCTGCGGGGTGAAGAAATGAACACCAACCAGATAGAATTTACGGTTCCCTTTGTTAGATGCATCAGTAGCAATGGAAAATGGCAAACCAGCATGTAACTTATCAAGGACTTCTAGTGAAAATGGGTACAAAACATTGTTGACTATGGCAGAAACTTTTGTTCGGCCGCAGGTCATCTTTTTAACGATTTCAGAGTCATCAATTACAAACTTCATAACTTTGATACCACAGTCCTGTGCATTATACGAAATATGATGTCTAATTCCATGATACACTTCAGCAATTTCCGCTAGGGATACTCTGAGATACCGTACTGTTTGGCGATGTGAAAAATGCCTTCAGTCGTTGAGATGATGCACTAGCTTGGGAACAAGTAGTATGCTTTTTTGGTGCTTTGGTATGCCGTAACTGTTTTTTTCCCATCATATGCTACAGTGAATGATGTTGCACAAAACTTGCATCTAGCTTTTGTATCTTCTGTGCATTTTTGTATCCATGAAAATTCCCTTTCCCACTCTGCATTATAATAACAGATGTTTAGTTTTCGCTTCTTTGGTGAGGTAGACTGGTCTGACCATGTAGTTGGGCTGCCAAAACTCTCATGACACCGTTATTCCTGTCTTCCATAATAACAGTATTAATAAGTAAAGTACCTACAGACAGTGACAGCAGACATATAATGAGTTAGTTAAAGACAAAAAGCTGCGTTAATAAAAAGTCTACACAAATACTGTGCAACTACTTTTGCATCACTGAAGTATGTTAGTGTGTGTGTCCCTGGACTGGTGCAAGGCTATACTGGCAGAGTCTACCCTCTAGTAGCATCAGGTAATCCCACACCACGGTGTCCCACAGTCCCACTGATAAGCTAGAAGGCTTCCCTCCAACACAGAAAGGCTTGGGGAGCTAAGAAGCTTACAAACAATCCTGGATACAGCAAATTTCTATCTGGACTAGACTAGTTACAGGAAAGGCAGGAAACAAGCTTAGAATTTTTTTTTTTTTTTTTACAGAAAAGCAGCTAAAACAGCACTAAAAACAATTTAAGTGCAGTGCGAGCTAGCACACGAATGTGTAGCAATATCAAAACAAATACAGTTTAAATAAATGCAATTTATTCCAACTGTATTCTGAACTGAATTCAATTATTGTTTTATTCAATGTTGAATAGTTAAAAAGTGCCAAAAAATATTTATCAGCTCTATATTTCCAGATTGTTTGAGAAGCACACTCAGTCAGAGCACAAGGAGATTCTAGCAAAGTTTTTTTAATGTGAATTAATATATATTTTCTGAAATAAAGTCCATAACACTAATTATTATCATATAAGTTTAATGCGCCTCCTTTTCTCCAGACAGACCATTTCTGTTAACAAAACCAACATGCATTAGGTAACTGATGCTATGAAGACACAAACATACTTCTCAAGTTCCCTGATTTTGTAGAATGTCCCCGATTTTGCCTTATATTCTGTCTGCTCCTTGTATAATTGCTAATTTTTCTGGTAAATTATAGTGGATTTCCCAATTAGCAATGTTAGGCATTGTAATGTCATACTTGTTATTTGCTCAAAAATGTTTTTGATGCAAACATTCTTTTATTTTAACTTTTTAAGTGAATTACAGTTATATTTAATAAATTATCATTTTATTTTTGCCTTTTACCAAAACTCTTGAAAAGAAGTGGAAAGTCAGGGGTTAGCATACTGTTTAAGATGTTTACCTCATAGACACAAGGTACACAGTTTAGAAGGGGAAATTTAGCTATGTTTAAAGAAACCACAAGGAACATTCAAGGTCTTCACCATCTGTCCTATGGGGATTGTTTGAAATCACTGTCACTGTATTCTGTTTCATACAAACTACTCAAAGGTGAGAGAGGTGATCTCTGCCTTGCATATAAGACAATCTCTGACCCTGCGTTATTGGAAATGCTTCATATCCAAAGGTCAAATAGTACACAGGTAACTCACTCTAAAGACCTTAACCTGGTATGTGACTGTAATAAAACCTGCTGTAGGGACAGATTTACCTCCCATAGGTTGCCACACCTTTGGAACTGACTTCCACTTCATATCAAACAGAGCACCTCATTGGCCCTCTTCAAACACAATCTGGACGACCTAATAATGAAGGATTACTGTGTTTAGTGATAAATTGGCTGCAGGTCCCCTCTTTATGACTTTAAAGCCAAAGTTAGCCTATTGCTTTATTGCTATTATACTACAAACTAAGGAGTTAAGTGCAGGAGGGACTTAATACAAGTTCATCTGAAGGAAATATTGAATGTTTGTATTGAGGGAACTGGGGGGGGGGACTCGATGCGAGAGCTGAAATATGCCCCCCTAACACAATATAAGTCACAACTTTTATTTTTAGACAATTTATGTGACTTCCAACAAAATAAGAGGAGGTGTACAGCAATGGCAGTGTTTAATCTGAGATATAACAACTGCATGGAAAAGGAGCAGAAATTATTTTGTGGTATTTCATGACAGAAGTGAAGATACAGCCCATGTTCTAACTTTCAAAACTGTTCATTAAGTTTCATGTCACACAGACTGCAGACGTTCATCCTTTAAATGTGACAGCTGGTGAATTTTGATAGCTGTTTTGAGACTGCAGCAAATATATACCTTCCAATTTGTCATGGGAAAACTTAAAAATTAAAAGCACTTTTTTTTTATAAAAATCTATATTAAAAATTAGTATTTATGTGTCCTTGAAAGCAATATTTTCAAGTAGTATAATGTTCATATTAGGAAAAGAACTACTATCAGAACAGGGATTTGCAGCTGTTCCATTACCTTTTTACTCAGAACCACAACTCTGTAGCATAAGTAATTATTAGGAGCATTACAGACATACACAATATACCCCAGACATGTAATAAAACAACTTAGAACCATATCCACTGATCCTGTTGCAATCCTTTGTTTGCATGTAGTGGATGTGGTTTTAAAGAATTACAGATGCACAACTATACACACTTATGTTTATCTCCTCATTTACAAGCATTTTATTTTACTGTTTCATCTGCTTGATATCTTATTAAAAGCCTTCCCAACATCCAGAATGAAAAAAAAAACATATCTGCTGGAGAACTGTTATTTGACTTTGCTATAAATATTGCCATACAATTTCAACATGTTTACTGAATGAGCTTTAAAGCAAAAAAAAAAATTGCTCCCTATGCAGGTTGCAGCAGACCATTCACTGGGTGCCACTGGTGTCTGTCATCTCAGATACCAGCTGCCACTCCTAATTATGCTAATGGAAGGTGCCAGTGCTCAAATACCCAATTCCAATGGAATTGCTTTTGCCATATCAATATAATTCAGTATTGTATATTTGCTTAGGATGGCTAATGTACAAGGCCAAATCAGTGACAAAGACTACTGAATGAAGCTTCTCGGTGAAGTCTTAATCTGCATGGGATTATTGTATCTCTTCTACAATAATATAGTTGCATGGTTATTTTAACTCAGAAACAGACACTGTTAATTTTCAGTAAGATAATCCGTGCACATTTTCGCCAATATTCCCAGGGTGAAATTTTGTGGGTTGTCAATGAATTTGTCCCTCATTAACCTGGGGGAGGGGGGCTCCTGAGGGGTTATGGGAATCCTTTGTGTCTTGCTTTTAACAGCTAGTTATTATTTATATTAAACTTGTGGGCTGCTCGTATGGGGTTCACAGGTAAATTGTGCATTGATGTCTCTTTTAAGGATTGCTAATTATCCGAAGTTGGAACTAAGCCATGGTGTAGCTTAGTAGCTAATACATTAAATAAAAATTGATAGTGTTAGATTAGCCCCCTGTAAGGTTCATTAGCTTTACCTTAATAATATTCAAGGTAGGTGTGCTTCCTAAAGGCACCCTTTAAAAGTTGTAATCTGTGTCTGTGGACTACAACCACACTAGTGAAGTGATACTATTTTTGTTTTAGTTTTTAACCTTTGTTGGTTAGAAGGTTCAGGCTCATTCTCTAAAAGACTTTCTTTTCCTACTTCTTTATCTCCAGGTGCTTTTGGTTTCAGAAACCTAATGTCTGCGATTCAGGTGCGAGTTATCGGTGAAGGCCGTAAGAGGCATCTATGTGGAGTATTTCAACTTCTTGTTAGTAGCAGGCAGTGGGTACTTTTACTGTCACTGGCCAGGATTCTAATACTTTCCTTAGCTAGGTACTTCATGGAGAGCTATTCGGCTTTGACGAGATTTGTCGTAAAATGAATTATTAGAGATGTGTTGTAAAATGAATTATTCTATTTTTACTAATAATATTTTATTTCATACCATAATGTGAGTAGTTGCGTTGGCTGCCCTAAACACCAAAATCTAATGTGATGCCCTACATTATCATCATTATTATTATTATTATTATTATTATTATTATTATTATTATTATTTCTCTCTCTCACACACAGTTAATACTCAATACCATACAAAAATTATGCTGACCCTGGCCTGGGCCCTGACTCTCAAACCCTCATCATCTCCCTGGTCCTGATAAGTGTGCCACAGTTACAATCTTACACAGATCCTTCACAGAGAGGCAGGTATATGCTAACAAAATATATACATACATACTTCTATGTGTGTGTATGTGTATATATATATATATATATATATATATATATATATATATATATGTATATATATATGACTCACTACTGTCATCCTTTACTGACACAACACAGACTTTCCTTTCCTCAGAGCGTAGCAGGACATTGATCTAATAATGATCTTATGCACAAAGGCTGCTATGATTATGAATTACAAAAAAAAAAAAGAGAGTAACACACCGCTATCTGCCAAGTCCTCACCTGACCTAGGCTGGCTTGGCTATCTAATTATTTCTGCCGTAGTCTGAAAGTTTTTACACTGTACATGGCGGTGACACACCCCCTAGTCTTGTCTCTTGCTCTTCACGATGGAACTGGCTGCTTTGTGCTTAGGCTTAGCTAGCTTAAAATTTGCACGCGATTATTTCCATTCCACGCTGGTGAGTGGTGGAATACGCACGCACTCATGATGATTTAAGCCGTACTTAAAGGGGAGAACACGGGCGGCGCTAATTGCACTGCTAGGCTGCTGCAGCTGTAAGTGAAAAGTGTCAATGTCAAACTTGTCAAACTTTCGTGTGTGTCATACTGTAAAGTAAGTCTTAGTCACAAAAAAATGTGGTTCTTTGCCCACCCCAAAGCTCTCTGGCGTGGTTACACACAAATCAGGGTTGTTTTAAGTAAGATAAAAACAAACGACTAATAAACCAGGATCCACCACAGAATTTAATCCAAACTCTCTTTAGCACCTCGGCAAACGTCTACCAAGGAGAATACAAACAGAAAAAGCAGCTTTCGCCCCCATGTACGCTAACATCATGATGGGGCTTTTTGAAATGGAATTTTTGTATCAGAAGGAATTTTTCAAAAAGTATGTGGTGAAATATTGTCGATATATTGATGATTTAATTTTTATATGTAAGGGGGGTAGAGAAGAAGTTAGTAATTTTATATATGCCCTCCAAGAAAATAGATTTTCATTGAAGTGTGATGGTTTTCAACTAGGTAATAAGGTTAACTTTTTAGACATATGTCTTGAAGGAGGTGAAAATGGGAGAATTATTACAAAGGTATTTCGTAAATTTGAGGATGGTTTGCACTTCTTAGACGGAACTAGCCATCATCCTCCACATTTATTAAAATCTTTACCATATGGAGAATTAATGAGAGTAAAGAGACTATGTAATAACACTAATGAGGCAAATAAGGAGTTAGAAAAAAACGTCTCATTTAAAAACAGAGGTTATAACGCTGAGGAAGTGTTACTCTCTTTAGATAAAGTTAACAAAAACATTATATATAAGCCTTGTAATAACTGTAATAAACATCAAGGTAGATTTAAGAAAGAATTAAATCATTTGTGAAAGATTTATGCAGTTATGACCTATGATCTACTGACAGAAGAAGTTAAGCAGATTATTCAACTTTATTGGACTTCCCTGTTTAAATAGAGGGATTTAGTAGATGTTTTTGAAAACAATTATTTTTTTTTCTTTTACAAAGGGCAAGAATATAAAGGATATGCTAGTCCATGCTAGATTTTTTACTCCTGCAGCACGCTTGAATATAAATTTGAGCTTAGTAGGAACATATCCCTGTGGTAGATGTATAACATGTCAATATTTAGTAGAACATTTCAGTGTATTAATGGACAGAATTTTCAGTCTAAAGGCATGTTTTCATGTAATACTGAAAGTATTGTATATGCACTCAAATGCCCATGTGGAATGTTCTATGTGGGGGAGAGTAAAAGGCCTTTTAAAACCAGGTTACAGGAACATGTGAGGGATATTAGGAATGAAAAGTTAAAAAGTCCACTTGCAATGCACTTTAAAAAGTATCATAATAGTAATCCACAGGGTATGCTAGGTACTGTTTTAGAACATGTTTCTATTGCTCAATATGGTATTAACATAAAGAAAAAACTTCTGTATAAGGAAACAGTTTTTATATTGAAATATGCACTTTAGCCCCTAGTGGCATTAACGTAGAATGCAATTGAAGAGTTTTTATTTAATTAATTATTTAGGTGTTTTAATTGTTTAATGGTTAGAATAGGTTGATTAATTTTATTGTATAAATGTGTGGTGCTTTTTTCTATTTGTATTCTCCTTGGAAGGCGTTTGCCAAGGCGCTAGAGAGAGTTTGGATTAAATTCTGCAGTGGATCCTGGTTTATTGGTCGTTTGTTTTTATTTGGTTCACATTTTTTATTTTATTTGTTGTTTTAAGTCAGATCATGATGTTGTTACGAGTTGGAGACTCCGGAGTAGTAGATCTATAAGAAACAGTAGTATCTCTGCTTTTAACAGAGGAAACCTTGACGCAGGCTTCAGAAAAATGGTACCAATACCAATGTTTTTACTGTGTGTGTAATAAGTGTGTTGGTAGGGTGTGAAACTCAGATGTTGACAGGTTAAGCGGTGGTTATTACTTTACTTAGCTTAGCAGAATAAGTGTTTCACATAAGCATTTCTAGAATCCGTTTGTGTTTCTTGGAAAAAAAACATACACATATATAATTATTGTTCCTGATGTTTTTTACATAATTATTTACAGCCATCAGCTTTCAGTTTTTTAAATGGGTAGAAAAAATACTATTCCAGATAGAGGCAAGGAGGTCAGTCTTTCTTTCTCATATTATCTATCACCAGCTGCTGCCTTAGCCTGCTGTCTCCTACATGTTAATGTGAGTGCTGTATGCGTAAGCCGGTATCATTATTCCTCCTTCAAATCAAAACTACACACACTAATCACACATGCATTCTCTTTCTTACACACACACTAGTCTCATGGCATTGGCGGTGGTGGCACAAAAAAAAATCTGGACTTCACGAGTCCGGTTTTGATGAAATTTGTAAACCAGACAATTTGTCTGAAAACTGGACAGTCCGGTCAAAAACCGGATAGCTTTCAACCCTATGAGGCCAAGGCAGGTGTGACCATAGCAAAATAAATTTAAAATGGGTGGGAAAAAAACACATTCTGCTTAGGCTTTATAAATGTTAGGAGGCAGATAGCCTAGTATGAACCTATGAACCTAGTCCTGAGTAGCATCCTGCCTTCGCCCAGAATGATACCACAATATCAGGACAAAATGATTAACTTCAACAATTGGCTAAGTTCCTGGTGTTATTCAAAGCGGATCCAGTATCGGTCTCCCCACGATGCTTTGCCAGAGATGGTCTGCACCTGTCGCCCCTGGGATTCAGGTTACTGGCTAAGGCTCTTGCCACCCCTATAGTGCCTTTTTTAGGCAAGGACAAAGGACAAAACAGATATAAGCATGCAAAATCTGAAGGTAATGCTACTCAATGCTAAAAGTCTAAACCTCAAAATGCACTCTCTCAAAGCACTCCTAAAAATGGAGAACATTGATATTTGTACAGTAACTGAGACCTGGTTCAAGGCTCCAGAGAGCACCCCTGCAATACCAGGCTACAATTCTTACCACACTTTTCGGCCACCAAACCAGGACCAAAACATTAAAGGCAGAGGAGTGTTCATATTCACCAAGGATATTCACACCTCCAAGCTAGTTGCCCAACACAATGCATCTGAAATTCTACAGGTGCAACTAACACTAGGTAAGACTGCAATCCAAACTGTAGCTTGCTACAGATCCCCCACCATGCCCCAAGACTCTCACTACACCTTTCTAAGCATACTGGAAAATATTAAGATACAACCAAACACCCTAATCCTGGGTGATTTCAACTACCCTGCCATTAACTGGGAAAACTACTCGGGTACCAACACCTTTGCCCAACGGTTCTTGGAATTCATAAATTCCAACACCCTGGAACAACTAATCCATAGTCTCACCAGGGACTCAAATATCCTAGACCTGGTCATTACCAACATGGGAGATCAATGCTCCACACCAGTGGTCACCACCTCATTGGTCAGGTCGGACCATAAGCTAATCATCCTTGACATCCACATCGCACCCCCACCCCCCAGTATGGAAACCTCCATACAAAAACCTCTCCAAAGCTAACTTCATGCTACTCAAGTCAGAAGTGATAAACTTCATGACACCCATGCAGACGGGAACTGAAAGTTCGACTGCTGAATCCTACACTAAGGCACTGTACGAGCACATCTACCAGTGCATGAATCGTGCCATTCCAAATAGAACCAAGATGCTCTCCTCCAAAAACAGGAAGCCAATCTGCTGGTCCCCTGCCACAAACAAACTCTTCCTTCTGTTGTATAAACTGTTGCAAAAAAGAGGAAAATCCCAGGATGCAAAATACTCCCTTACCAGCCTTAGTAAAAAGCTGAGATCCCTCATAAAATCCTCCAAAGCTAGTTACGAAAATACAATTGCCAAAGATTCCAAAGACAACCACAAGGCATTCTATAGTTATGTCAAGAATCTAAATGGCAATGCTCAGATCTGCTCTGAGCTACAACAGAATGGCATTAAATATACTGAAACCAAGGATATTGCCAATATCCTGGCAGACTGATTCAGTGCCAACGTCACCCCCCTAAAGGGACCATCTCAATACCAAAAGATTGCCAAATTTTGGTAATGAAGGCCACACAGGTAAAAAAAACACTCTCCAAAGCTAAAGTAAAAAGACACACCTTTCCCTTAAAGTTGGTCGACCACAGAAAACCAGCAGCAATCAACAAAGAAGAAGGTAGACCACCACCACGAACGATGTAACAGCTTTTATTTCATAAAATCCAAAGCTAAGAATACAGCATGCATGGGACCAGACGACATCCCTGGCTGCGTACTGCATGAACTACAAAATGAACTAGCACCTCACCTAAATGTCATGTTTACCCATAGCCTCACCTCAGGCTTCATGCCCAATTAATGCAGCACAGCTACAGTTATCCCACTCCACAAGGGGGGATCCACCTTGGATCCCGGGAACTATCTTCCCATCAGTCTGATGAGCCTGACCTGCAAAGCCATGGAAAGCATTATCACAGAATTTATAAACAAAAGACATTGGCAATCTTCAAACTCTGGACCCCACCCAGTTTGGTTTCGTAAAGGGCCGATCTAGTCTCCTCAACCTGAGTGACTTATTCGAATCAGTCTCCAGAGACGTGGATGAGGGCAAGGTGGTCCACACAGCCTATCTGGACCTTGCTAAGGCCTTTGACACCACCCCCCACTCTGGAATCATAGATAAAATTACTAAGCTGGGCCTTAATCCCTACATCACTCAATGGGTTGCCAACTGGCTTACTGACAGAACCCACTCTGTAAAAGTAGCCGACTCAAAATCCAGCTCCAGACAAGTGACAAGTGGAGTACCTCAGGGTTCAGTCCTGGGACCGCTCTTGTTTGGTATCTACTTCTCTGAAATACAGGCCAGCACTAAGGAACTCTAGCTAACAAAGTTCGCAGATGACTGCAAACTGTGAGCCATTATTGAATCCACAACTGATATGGATATTCTACAAAAGGGCCTTACAGAAATAGATGCTTGGTGCCAGAGACATGGGCTCAAGCTCAATGCCAAGAAATGTACAGTTATCTCCTTTGGGAAAAAACATGTACCCATGAATTTCCACATAAGTGGCAGTACACTAAACATCGAAAATGTGATAAGGGACTTAGGGACAGGTCTCACCTTCGATAACCACATCACCACAACAGTCAGGAAATCCTTCTATGTGGCACACCTCATCACTAAGGGCTTTTCATCCAGAAAAAGGAGGTCATTGTCCCACTGTACTCATCCCTTATTAGACCCATTATAGAGTACAATGCCCTGTTTGGTATGTACCTCACAAGACATATGCAACAACTGGAAAGGCCACAGAAATACCTCACTAAAAGAATTAGAAGCCTAAAGCAGATGCCCTATGCTGACTGTCTAAAAAAATCCAGCTATACTCTGTTGCATATTGCCTACTCAGAGGCGATCTCTGCATAACACACAAGGCCATGTCAAACCCAGAGCTGCTGGACATGCTACACTTAAAGAAATCCCAATCCCTCAGAGCCACACGCTACAGGGATCTAAACCTGGTCATCATAATAAACAAAACATGCTGGAGGGATAGGTTCCTGACCCAGAGACTCCCCATACACTGGAATAGACTGCCCATACATATGTCAAGCTGAGCACCTCTTTGGGCCTCTTCAATTGGATGGGAGATAGAAAATTCACCCCGGGGATCACATCAGTCACCCTGCTAGACAAGGGACCAGGGAAGTAAATATTCTGAGAAGAAATAGCCAGGGGATTGTTATGGCTAGGCCTGTATAGGCCCTAGGGTTGATAGCCTAGTACTAACCTATAACCTATGAACCTATATATATATATATATATATATATATATATATATATATATATATATATATATATATATATATATATATATATATATATAGTTTTGTGATATAAAAAAAATGAGACCACAATAAATTATTTCAAAACTTTTCCCACCTTTAATGTGACCTATAACCTGTACAATTCAATTTAAAAACAAAACATC
>NC_056751.1:825861600-825874100 GCF_019279795.1 Protopterus annectens
ATGATAATACCCAGCTCTGAGCATATATGTATAGTGGTGTCCCTTGCCTTGGTCAGTACATGTGGGTGGTGGCAGTGAGAAGCCAGTCGTCTAAGTACAGAAACACCAGGAATCCTAGCTGTCTCAGGTGAGCCGTGACTACTGCCATGCATTTGGTAAACACTCTCGGGGCTGTAGTGAGTCCAAAGGGCAGAGCTCTGAACTGGTAATGACTGGCTCCCAGCCGGAAGCGTAGGTATCTCCTGGATCACCTCTCCAACTTTATATGGTAGTACGCATCCTGGAGATCGATGGAGCACATCCAATTGTCCTTTCCCAGAAAAGGGAGTATGGACTGCAGTGTCACCATCCAGAACTTTGTATTCTTGATAGACTTGTTCAGTCTGCTGAGATCCAAAATGGGCCTCCAGTCCCCTGTCTTCTTTGGAACTAAAAAGAACCTTGAGTAAGCTCCAGATCCAATTTGGTCTGCGGGGACTTTTTGGATGACTCTTTTTTCTAGCAACTTTTGAATTTCTTGAGTTGCTTGACCCCTTTGACAGGGTAGGATGTCTGGGATTGATCTTGCTGGTGGAGGTGGAGTAGAAAAGGGTAGGACATATCCCCTAGATATAATCGACTGTACCCACTTGTTTTGGGTGATGCTTAGCCAGGCTGTTGGGTACAGCGATAGTCTGCCCCCGACTGCCTCCAGAGGTGGGCAGGCGGGCCTCCATTCAGGAGCGCTGGAAGGGCCTGCCAGAGAAAGTATCTCTGTCACCCTGATTCTGCGGATGCCCTCTGCTGTGAGGGCAGTGTCTTCCACTGTTATTTCCCCCTCTGCCCCTGGGGGAAAATTCACCATGTGTGTCCAGTGAAGCTCTTTGGGATTTCCGGAACCACATTTTTCCGCCCTTCTGGCCTTTGGGATAAGGCCTGGTAGGGAAGAAGAAACGTACTCCCACAGAAGACAGAGTTTTGCCTTCTTGCTCGCATCTGGTCAGAGTCTCTTTAACCTTTGGCCCGAACAAAGATGAGCCATCAAAAGGGGGCATTTATAAAGGAAGACTTAAAGGGTTCAGCAAACTCACAAAGGCGCATCCAAGAATGTCTTCTGAAAGCTATTCCTGTGCCTGCTGCCCTACTCGCTCCATCTGCTGCATACGAGCTATGAAGCATGGAGGAGTTGACTACAGAGTTCAAAGTCGCAAGCTGAGAATTTACCTTGTCTGGCACACCCTCAGCTGAAGCAACTTGGAGGGAATCTCCTAGCTCTTTCAGGAGATCCCCCTGAAGTCGGGTGAAATGGGATAAACAGTTCAGCGACCTGAGTGCAAAGGCAGCCAAGGAAAACATACACTTCCCGTATCTGTCCATCATTCGAGATTCCTTATTCGGTGGATGAACAGATGAAGAAGTCTCCGTTAATTCCTTCTTGGTGGCCGCCACCACCACCACAGCATTTACTGGGACACCTTTGGATAAAAACTCCTTATCATCAGGAGCTGTACTAAATTTGTTTTTCCTCCTCGGAACAGGTTCCACGGATTCTTGACAGCTCCACACCTTTTGACTGACTACACCCAGGAGTTTGTTGAAAGGCAGAGACAACCAAGAGCTGGAGGGTCGAGATCTGAATGCCTCCAGGTATATGGACTCCTCTTCAGAAGAGGAAAGGGTCTTCCAACCACCTCTCTGTTTCAGGATCGCTAGGATGTCTGAAAAAGAGACATCCTCAGAGGGTGATCGTGGGGACCCTTCTGAATCCTCTAGGTCTATATCTGACATGACAGACTCAGGGGAGTCCAAATGCTTCCTCTTACAAGTTCTCTTCCGAGGGACCTCCTCAGAGGGGTACTCTGGGGAGGTTTCAGAAGAGAGGGGATCGCCCATTGGGGCATCCTGGGGCACTGTTTCTCTACACTTGGGCTGGAGGGATTATACTGAGGATGACATCAGACCCTTAGGGGGAAGAGTAGCTGAAGCCAAGGGTGGAGCAGTCTGAGGAGACAGCACACTTCTCATCACCTCAAAGGCACCACGGTCCCAGCCTGAGAGAGCCTCTGACTCTGAGGTACCCGGAGATCCCTCCCGTGCCAAGGAGGATGGCTCTGAGGCTGATGTGGGTGCCAAACTCACCTGTGCTAAGGCCCCGAGAGGAAGAATCAGATCCGATAAGGGTCCAACCCGACTCTCCTCCCTGGACCCGACAAGGGAGTGCCGGCTCCCAGACCCCTTGAAAGAAGACAGCATCAACGAGGTCAGAGTAGACGTTGGGGCCAATATACCAGTAGTGGTTTTCTGACCTGACAGTTCCACTGCACAGACTTCCAGGCACTCCAGCTCCAAGCTCATCCGAGTCAGAGGAGGAACAGAAGACAAGATAGGCATAGTAGTTGGTTCCACTTCCATCCGGGCTGGGCTCATGAGAATTTTGGCTAAGGCCAGTATACGCACCAACCTCGACTATCCTCTCCACATCATCATCTGAGAGGCTCCTGGATGATTGAGAGGAAACAGTGGACTATTTATGGCTACCAACCACCGACTGCAACAGGGGTGACTGGGGCACTTAGTAGACCGGTTCCAAAGTCGGGGACCGGCTCCTTTTGTGACTCCAAGTCAATTCTGATGAAAATGGTGGAGCCGATGGAGCTGTCATCTTTTTGGGCCCAATAGCATTCAGATCCAAAGATGCATGCTTGGACTTCTTAGCCAGCTCGGACACCAGAGCCAAGGAAGAAGATATTTTTGAAGACTTTTCAGAAGAGGAAGACAGAGGATTTTGATGGCTGATTCCCTTCTACCGCCACATCAAAAGGACCTTTAAGCAGACCCCTCACAATAAGTTTGTTCCTGCATTCCTACAGGACCCTGGAACTGAATCCATGGCAGATCGAGCAGGAGTCCTGCAGATGAACGGCACCTAAACAGTAAACACATCTAGTGTGCCAGTCAGTCAGAGACATCTTCTGTTTCTGTATGCACGAGTCACACTTTTTGAAGCCAGATTGTTTGGCTTCTTTAATTTTCTCACCAGAATTTTTAGACATTTTAGCAGTAATAAAAAGCAAATACTGTCATCCCACTAACACTTAAGTCTAAACAACAAGTTTAACTAGTTTTTTTTTTAAGTACAGCTAAAGAAGAAAGTCTCTAACTTAAACCACAATCTCCTCCAGCCAGAGGAGACATCTCCAACTAAAATGACGACCCTCAGTAAAAAGGGAATGCAAAACAGGGAAGGGGAGCCCTCTAAATTAAACGAGCTAACACAAAAAGGACAAAAAATGAACCCTCTAATTTAAACGGGTTCGATGAGGATAAAATTAAAGTTTAATGAGATAGGGATAGAAATACAGGGCTGTGAGGGAAATGACAGCCACACAACAAGAAAAAACACAAACAGTGGTAACACAAAGTCTAACTATTAATTCACACACACAAAAAATCCTCTATGAGGCTAAGGAAACGGTTTTAAACAGTTTACAATCCTAACTAAGTAGAAAAAAATAGACCAAAAAGTTAAAAAAACACTAAACTTAGTCTGAGCCAGTGAAACGCAATCTCGATCCAGCAAGGCGGCAAATGAGATCTAGGCAACTCTCGCCAGGCATCATGGGATAGGGTATAGCCTCGAGCCAGTGGAAGCTCTCAAGCTTTAGTATTAGGCAGAGTCAGAACCAATACTTGGTTCTGAACCCAACCGTCAAGAATGATGGCGAGATGGGACAAAATAACAACAAAAACATACAGCACTCTGTACAGACACTGGTCTGGAATAGATGATATATTTAACTGAAATAGTTAAAAAAAAAAAATGTGTTTTAAAAGTCTCTTAAAGCAGATTAGTATGGGAGACTACTGAAGTAGTCTAAAGACATCATGACTGTCTATGCTGACGCTCATCCAAATTAACCATCTAATTAGCTATGCATTTCACATAATCTGAATAACACAGGAACATAGGAATGATACTAGGCGAGTGATCACTAGGGCCAAAAGATGCCTAGATGTACACAACTTTAAACAGATGCACTTAAAAGTTCTTGCTACCTTTTTCAAACACACAATAGTGCTCACCAAACAACTCAAGCAGAGCTGTACATGATAACCCTGGTGGAAATTTGTGTCTACCCTAACAACAAACCTTAAATGGTTGCATAAAATGTGATGCAATGCTGGTTGGACAAGATGAAAACTGACATTAACTCAAGAGTAAGTTCCACAAATATATATAAGGAAAGACAGAACCATGATAGACTTGTGCTATTGTGCTATATGACAGAGGACTAGCACTGCTGGACAGTGACATCATAACTCATGTATAAAAAAATGAAAGTTATGTACTCACCATAATTATAGATTTGTTTTGTCTGTCTTCGTCAGGTTCAACCTGTGGGATTTCAGATCCAACTAAGATCTCGCACCAGCCAATTCAAAAATCTTTAGCCAGTTTGGCTCCGCCTCTGTTAAATACAACTCCCCATTCCTCGATCAACTCCCCAGATCGAGTATGCCCCATGAGATAAACATGATGATACAACATATACAACTAAAAATGTTTCTTCCACCACTTGGAAAAAGACAACCAAGGGGAAAGCAAGACTCCAAATGGTGGAATAAAATGACCTCCAACGTTCAGTCATCACAGGAGGAAAGACTCAACATCTCAGCATTAAGGCAGGGGGCAGGAGGGCAGGGAGGTTGAACCAGATGGAAACAGACAACACAGATCTATCACTAAGGTGAGTACATAACTTTTATATCCAATATTGTCTACTCCATCTGTCTTAAACCTGTGGGTCAGTGACCCCAGCCACGAACATTCCTCAGGAGAAACTAAGGAAGGATATTCTGCAACACAGTGGAGCCGAAGGAAGCTCTGGATCTAGACAGGATAACCAGCTTATAATGTGACACAATGGTGTGGTGACTCAGCCAAGTGGCAGCAGCACAAATATCATCTATAGGAACTCTTGAAAGGAAAGGCAAAGAAGTAGATACAGCCATTGTTGAATGACCTTTGGACTTGTGCAGAAGGGTCTTACCTTTCAAGGAATATGCAAACACAATACAGTCTGACAGCCACTTGGATAAAGTCACTTTAGTCACAGGAGAGCCCAGGCTTTATTTTGAAAAGGAGACAAACAACTGACTTGATTTCCTCAAAGACTTGTACAGTCAGGATAGAATCTCAATTGCCTATGTACATTCAGTCAATGTAAAAGATTTTCACTTTTTTCATTTTGTTGGAAAAACTGGGAAAAAACAAAGGGAGATGAATGGAAATGCTAAGGTTATTCTCAGAAGCTACCTTAGGCAGAAAAGAAGGGCTGGTACTAAGAGAAACCCTGTCTTTGTGGAACACCAAATAAAGGGGTGAAGAATCAAGCACTTGCAACTCTGAAACCCTTCTTGTGAAAGTAACCACCACCAAAAACAAAGTTTTCCAAGACAAAAGCCTGTCAAGTCTGAAGAGGCTGAAGGTTCAAAAGGAGGACCAACCAGAACCTGCAAAATGAAGGGCAGATCCCAGGGAGGGACCAGATCCTGTAATGGTGGGCAAAGAAGAAAAGTACCTTTTAGAAAAGCCTTGGGAATCTTGAGGGAAGCCAAAGGCACACTATCCCTACTAATGTGAAAATTAGAAATGGCCGATAACTGTTGAATATCCACACTGAAATACTGAAATGACAGTCACAAATGGATACTGAAATGACAGTCACAAATGGATATATATTTTTAGCACTTTCATCCTTTTACTTTTAATAAGACTTCTTCAGATACAGTGATTAAAATGGATGAACATTTCACTTCACCAGTTTAAAAAGCAATGCTTATAAAATCACATAACAATTACATTCAGTCACATTTAACTTATGAATAAAATCAGTTCCCACAGTCACATGTTTACTAGAACCTATGGGTATGAAACAGTTCATCAATGAAAAAGCTTCAGTGAAAAAAGGCTCTGTTAAAGAAACAATCCTGGATTAAACCCAGGACCTTCTGTGTATTAGGCAGATGTGATTACCACTACACTACAATAACAATAACTACTTACATACTTAAAATTTTAAGTGCAAAAATTTTTTTATCTCAACATCATTTATCCTTGCATGCTGAAAATATAATGTTTTCCAATTTCTGTGCTTATAAAAACATTTTCATAAACTCATTGAGTTCTGGTCTTTTATCGGCACCTAACCAGATTTGCCATTCAGCTTCTTTACATTCAAGTAGTGTATTATAATTACCACTTAAGTTTCTTACATTTATACTGTCCAGAACAAAAAAAAAAGAAATTTTCTAAAATCCTGACATTCTAAAGAGTGTTTAGCTAAGGCATTATTTTCATCTTTCTTCCTGATAGCTAGTGTATGTCCATAAATTCTCTTAGCTAACTTCCTGACAGTTTTTCCAGTATAGAAACAGTAACATGTACAGCAGCATGCTAAATAAACCACTCCACAGGAATTACAATTATATTTTTTGTCTTACTGTGATGGTCCTATTTAATGCCTTAAGTAAACCACTTGAACTATTGCTGACAAAAAGGCAATGTTTGCAATGTCCACATTTGTAAGTTCCCACCTTTGTGTTTTCAAACCAAGGTATACTGTTTTGTCCCTCTAATATATTTTTGTTAGCTGATTTTTTTTATATGTGAACAGCAGTTTTGTTCTTAAAGTTTCTGCCATTTCACTGCTACCTTGAATAATTTTCCAATTATTGTTCAAAATGCTTTTAAGTCTGACGCTGTCAATTATTATAGGTAATGGAAAGGCATTCTTAAATTACCTTCTCTTGGTGTATGAATTTTGTTCTCTTTCTTTACTCTCTTCATGTGCAGTATAATTCCTTAAAATGGGTTTAGCCTTATTAGATCTTAACTGTTTAACCTCCTGCACTATCTGGGTTCTTAAATGTTTAACCTCCTGGACTATTTGGGTTATAAGTTCCGTTTTATAACCTCTTTCAATGAATAACTTAGATGTAGCACTTCTGAAAAAATGTGTTCCTCGCTGGTGAGTCTGCTTAATCTTATGAACTGCCCTTTTATAGCATTTATTTTCTTATGGAAAGTGTGTTGACTCAGTTTGTGCAGGTAGTGATTAATAAATGTGTCTTGCCTGTATATTCTACTATTAAGTTTGCCGCTTGTATTTTCCACTTCTAACTTGATATCAAGATAGTGTATTTCCTTTCTAATACCACTGATAGTGAATAAAAAAAAAACTGGTGGAATTGTATAACAGCTCAAAGAAATTTGAAAACTCTGCATCTGAAACTCAGCTGGCCCAGAAGACCTCGGATCCAAATGGGCCAAGGGAGGAAGCCAGAAAGATGGAGCTGAGGGTCCCAGTACTGGACCCAAACCTGAAGGGATAAGACCTAACTGGAACTGTGCCTGCTAAAAGGACCTCATCAGCTGCTCCAAATCAGTAGTTCTGATGATGCCCACTGACCTTGATGACCAGACGAAGAAGCCACCAAGAATGTTTTGGAGGGTCTATGAGAAGATGATCCCGCTTGCCGGATATCAGGTGGAGAGACCCTGCACCAGGATGAAGAAGACTTCGGAGACTGAAGAGGAGGAGTAGCGGAAAACCACCCCACCTGAATGTGCCTCTTTGACCAGGAAGGGGCTTGGAATGCTTGAAGCTGGAGAGGCAATTTTGCCTGATTTGTGTGCTGAAGGTGACTGGCTCCATGGTAACAGAGCTAGCATCAGCACTGGGACTGCCAGGGAAGCTAAAAGTTGAGGACCTTTGGATCAAGCAAACCCAAGGGAGCAGGTCTAGAGGTGAAGGCTGAAGATGACCGCTTACACTCCTGTTTAGCCTGTAGAAATCAAGTATATTCCAAGCACTTGTTTTTCTACAGATTTGTTTGGTGTATACTTTTCCTGTACCTTTTCAACTGGGCTTTTTGTTTGTTCATTATCCTGTTTAGCCTGCTTAGAGTCTAGTGGCTGGGACTTCTTGGACCCAGTCTTGGGAGCCAAGAGAGAAGTCACTCTATAAGAAGCAACAGCAGAGGAACCAAAGGGGAGAAGCCATTTCAAAAGAAGCTTGGCCCTATGGTCACTGATGGCTCAAGAGCCAAAGCTCTCACACATAGACCACCACAAATCAAAATGTCCTGGACCAGACAATAAATGCATTTTATGTGCACATCTTGGGAGGGCAACTTGTGCCCGCAGAACACATACTTTTTGAAACCCTTGTCCATCTAAAAACTCCTAATACTACAGCACAAAAATACACAAAAACACCACAATACGACAAACGGGAAAAGGGTGGGAAGGGAAAAGGAAAGCAAGCTACATTACTTAACTAACGACAAGCTTTACCTATGCCTACCAGCACACACTAACTGCTTACAAGGGTAAGGGAAAAAAATCTTACCAAAAGATACTGTGCTAACTCTTCAAAAATGAAAAAGTAAGGTAGAGTCAAAGACCAAATTGCAGACATGAATGACGGCAAGCTAGATCTGGGGAGTTGATGGAGGAATGGGCAGTTATGGGTAAGGGAAGCAGAGCCAAGTGAGCTAAAGACTTTTGAATTGATAGTGTCAGATTCAAGTCAGATCAGAAGTCCCACAGGTTGAAGCCAGACAGAGCAGACAATATTGGCTCACATAGATATACAAAGGAATTACATTGCTTATACTTCAGCTTAGGTAGACTCATTTTTGTATCTACATGTTTAAAGAGCATGTCTAACAGCAAGGGTTACAAGTAGTCACTGCCCAGTGCTACAATACAACTTCATACACTGAGGTATCAATTGGAAACATTTGCTCACCATAAATTAAGATGACTATATCGAGTCTGTAAGTACACAAATCCAGTGCCAAAAGAATGCATCTATCCCTCTAACCAGTGATTTTTAATTACTATTAATCACAATCTTTAATCACAGCAAAATAACAAATTCACTGCTAGAAACCTTACTACTACAGTTGCATAGCTGATATTGTTAAACAGCAGTGCTGTAATATTTGCATGGGCACAACAGAAACCTGGAAAATAATTTTTACTACAACTTCCAGGATATAATTTCAAATTCTAAGACTGACATTTTATGTAGAAGATGCAGTGGTATGTACCACTGCCTCATTTCCCAAATTTACTGATTTCCAGGAAGGCAAGACGTCTGACCTATGGACCAACCTTCAGTGCTTTCTTCAGACATCCTCACAAACAGCTCCTCATCAGCCAATGTTGGACTGATATTCAGTAAAAAGCAGGTTACACTCTTGCCATTAACTTGGTTCTTTCAGGCAGAAAAAGCATAAGTGTGCCCTTCATTGCATTGGAAGAGAGACTGTGCACGTGTGCGTGTGTGTGAGAGAGAGAGAGACTGTGTGCACTCACAAGCACATGAGTGTAAGACAGACACTTCTTTACTCAAGAATTCAGTGTAAAACCAACAATGAAATTTGCACTGTTGAAGAGAGAGACACTGTTCAACTTCCTTGGTCAAGTATTCAGGATAAATCCAATGATGAGGGAGGGTTCTCTAAATAAATAATATGACGCTATTATGCCTACTTTCACTGAATGACACTAATCTACAGTGCATTGCCAGACAGACAGACCAAAACTAGGGACAGTTGGGAGCTACTTGGTGGGGGGGTTGCAATGCCTTATACTGTATGTTTTTTTTATTCATTTGATCACAATGAGACATCTGAAGTTCACTCAGTCAAGAAAGTAGCAGTAATTGTTGGGCACATTTGTGTGTGTGTTTAAGTGAACACTGAATGCTTACACAACTTATATTCTGGATGTAAAATATTTCCTCCAACGTCAATTACATATGCTACAGCAAGTTTAAAACAACATACAAGAGCTATTTTGCATGAAAGATATTTGAAAAATGATATACTGCAAAAACAAATACAAAACAATTTAACATTATCTAACAGCAGTAATACCCACCAGGGTGGGCACTGTAGAAGAAATAATGTAGCCTTCAGGGGTGGAAAAGCCCTCTGCCTGTTGTATCTTGCCACCAAGAGGTCTTCCCCCCCAAAAAAACTCTCACCCTGTCAGTTATTATTGCTTGCTCAGTGTTAGTTATAAAATAAATTTAAGCTCCCATAGAGAGGATCTGTTTTCTTGCTGGTTTTATGTACATGATCAGTTTTAAAACTGCTTCAGATGAGGTGTGTGAAGACAAAGGAGGGGTCCTGGACATGCATGTTGAGAAGTGCACCTTTATAAGGCAATAGGACAGTCCACCTGTAAAGAGCTACACCAGACAGTGTCAGGTCTTGGGTCCTGAACAGTGCTTGAGAGGGGTCTCACTGGTACCACATCACAGAAAACCTTTTCCATTTTTCCAGCTTTGACTTTCTCGTGCTTGGTCTTTTGGCTTCCTGCATAAGTGTAACCACCTCATCCAGAAACGTATCTGTGAAAGGAATCCAACCTTTACAGATTTTATATTTGGGTGCACCTGTATACCTCCCTGCAAGGTCAACAGCAAGCTCTGCTGAGAAAGAGAAAAGGGGATCCCACTATGCTGTCTCTACCAAGAAGAGCCATGGGTCACAATGGAGCAGCCAGAATGAACCTAGATCTCTCTGTCCTTGTCTTTTGTAATATTCTTAGGATGAGGGGAACTAGAGAAAAAGCATACAGTAAGCCCCCCCCCCTACACTGAAGGCATATACGGTCCAAAATCTAGAACTGAGAAACCTGAAGCAGAGCTTAGCAAATTGGTGGTTTCCATTGAAAGTGGACAAATCCACCAATAGGTTCCCCAAGGGGTTTCTTAGATGGTCCTGAAAAAATCAGGGATCCAATCACCCATTCAGTTTTTTTTTTTTTTTTTTTACTTCTCTGATTGCCTTCTAGTATGTTCTATCCCAATATTTCCACTCAGAGTTACTTATTACATTAGCATTACCAGACTGCACAGTTGATAACAGTGCATTCCCCACTGTTAGCTGATAATTAACATTACCAGAATGCACAGTTGGTAACAGTGCATTCCCCACTGTTAGCTGATGTATCACAAAAACTTTAGACTGCCTTCACTGAGCTTACTTTGAAGGCTCTTAGGAGGAGTTATATAGTCATCATCTCCTTCATGTTTATATGTTTTTATTGCATGTTATTGGGCCAGGAGCCACCAACCTTGATGAGCTCTATATAAGCTTTTGCTTTGGAGTAATGCTGCCTGGCATCAATCTGGGTGACCCACCAATGGACTTACTTCCTTGTGAAGAGAAAAAGGAGAATCCACTGAGCAGGTACTGGTACTGGAGCCAGACTCTCCAAGTTTTCCTCATACATAATTAAGCCAGAAATTTTGATCCAAAGCTCTCGATATCTCCCTGGTCTGAAGTCCTTTTGCTTGCACCAGATTAAAGAACACTTATTTTAATGAAACAGACTTTTGGTTAGGGAGGAGGAGCATTGCTTTCTCTGTGTCCAGTAATGCATAAGAATACTTGTTTTATCTCTTATTCTAGGCTCGACCTGGGGATGTTCAAAATGAATCTTAAGAAAGAAAGAGTCAGCTTAATGGTAACCCTTGCCTCATGCATTTCCAGTACTGAGAAAACCTGGATTAGGCAATGAGTATGGATAAATGTGCACTCCTTTCTTCCTTATGTTGGTGAAAACTGACAGCAGGCATTGTGTAATCACCCTTAGTGCAGTGGCTAATCTGAAGGTGATGAAGAAGAATTGGAAAAGGTGAACTGAAATGCTTGTTCCTCCACTGCACTTCTATGGAAATATTTTTTATTCACATGAATCAGGTACTCAGATAAGTATCATTCATGTCCACAGTAGCCAGTAGAGTGCTTTTGCAAAAACAATGGAAGAAGTCTCTGTATGGTCACAGATTCACTTTCTTCACTACCAAGACTTTGTTTAGTCTGCATAAATCCAGAATTGATTTCCATGTACCATCCTTCTTAGGTACAAGGAACAGGTATGAGTAGAATCCTTTCCTTTCTTGTTGCTTCAGGACTTTCTCTACTACTTTTATGGATAATAACTATTCTACTACCTCTAATGTTAGCTCATTCATTTGAGGCCATTGGGAATGGTGTATTCCCACGAGGAGAGGATTTGTAAGCAACAGGCCTATGTATATATCAATATATATATATATATATATATATATATATATATATATATATATATATGTATATACACACATACATATAGCTTTAGATATACACAGATACACACACACACACACACACACACACACACACACACACACACACACACACACACAGACACACACACACACATTAAATGCAGGCCTGCAAAAGAATTTAATTTATTTATCAATTGACTGACATTTGACAAGAAACTCTACAAATCGCAAAACTTAGATATTTTTTTGAGCAAAACATAAAATAAGAAAAAACAGAGGAAAAAAATAAAACCTTTTTTTGCAGGATGGAAAATTCCCAATCCTCACTGTATTGCAAATTCTCTGCTGACATTCTGTGATCAAAACAGTGGGTGACTGCTTACA